>NC_088217.1:35055433-35205433 GCF_036934945.1 Oncorhynchus masou masou
TCCTAGGTTCCCGTCTTTCTCTGGACTTTTTCCTAGCCTTCTACATCTGTATTGCTTGCTGTTTGGGCTTTTAGCATACGTTTCTGTATAAGCACTTTGTGACATCTGCTGATGTTAAAGGGGCTTTATAAGTACATTTGATGAAGTGGACCTGAGCCAGAGAGTAATGAAGTTCTCACCTAATTATTTGTATTTTTATATTTGACCTCATCTCAAATCAAATCTCATTTTTTCATTTGTCATATGCACCGAATACAACAGTGGTAGACCTTAAAGTGAAACGATTATTTACAAGCCCTTAAGAAAAATAAGTGCTAAGTTAAAAAAAAAAACATTAGTAAAAAATAAAACATTTAAATAGAAAAATAGACAAATAACAAATAATTAAAGAGCAGCAGTAAAACAACAGTAGCGAGGCTATATACAGGGGGTACCGGTACAGAGTCAATGTGCAGGGGTACAGGTTTGTCGAAGTAATAGAGTAGGTAGATGTAAATTGACTACGCATAGATAATAAGAGAGTAGCAGCAGCGTAAAAGAAGTGGTGGGGGACGACAACAATGCAAATAGTCTGGGTAGCTGTTCAGGAGTCTGTTCAGGAGGCTTATGGCTTGGGGGTAGAAGATGTTAAGAAGCCTCTTGGACCTAGACTTGGCGGTAGCAGAGAGAACAGTCTACAACTAGGGTGGCTGGAGTATTTGACAATTTTTAGGCCTTCCTCTGACAACCCCTGGTATAGAGGTCCTGGATGGCAGGAAGCTTGGCCCCAGTGATGCACTGGGCCATACGCACTACCCTTTGTAGTGCCTTGCAGTCAGATGCCGAGCAGTTGCCATATCAGGCAGTGATGCAACCAGTGCTCACGATGGTGCAGCTGTAGAACTTTGAGGATCTGGGGACCCATGCCAAACATTTTCAGTCTTCTGAGGGGGAATAGGCTTTGTTGTGCCCTCTTCACGTCTGTCTTGGTGTGTTTGGACCATGATAGTTTGTTGGTGATCTGGACACCAAGGAATTTGAAGCGCTCAACCTGCTCCACTACAGCCCCATCGATGAGAATGGGGGTGTGCTGAGTCCTCCTTTTCCTGTAGTCCACAATCATCTCCTTAATGACCAGTTCTATCCTAGCTGTCAATCACACGTAAATACTTTTACTACAGTATGTGTGTACTGAAGTTACAGAGAAGTAGTACCCCTCTGATGTCCCTCTTTGAGAAATATCCTATTTACACAAGTATTCAGACACTTTGCTATGAGATTCGAAATTGAGATTAGATGATCACATTTGAGAGATTTCTACAATTTTATTGTATTCCACCTGCGGTAAATTCAACTGATTGGACATGATTTGGTAAGGCACACAACAGTCTTTATTAGGTAATTGAAGATCCCAAGAAGCACTGACTGTTCCCAAGAACACAGTGGTCTCCATCATTCTTAAATGGAAGACGTTTAGAACCACCAAGACTCTTCCTAGAGCTGGCCATCCAGCCAAACTTATCAATCAGGGGAAAAGGGCATTGGTCAGGGAGAGTTCCTCTGTGGAGATGAGAGAACCTTCCAGAAGGACAACCATTTCTGCAGCCCTCCACCAATCAGGCCTTTATGGTAGAGTGGCCAGACAGAAGCCACTCCTCAATAAAATGCACAACAGCCCGCTTGGAGTTTGCCAAAAGGCACCTAATGTAACGATCGTCGTTGGAATGAGACCAAAGCGCAGCGTGGAAATTGTTCATATTTAATGTTTACAAAAAAACACTCAAACAAAATGACAAACAAAGTTCTGTCAGGGAAGCAACCTAAACAGAAAATAATCACCCACAAAACACAGGTGGGAAAAGGCTACCTAAGTATGATTCTCAGTCAGAGACAATGAACGACACCTGCCTCTGATTGAGTACCATACTAGGCCAAACACGTAGAAAATATAACCTAGAAAAGGAACATAGACAACCCACCCCAACTCACGCCCTGACCAACCTAACACAAAGACATAAAAAAATAAACTAAGGTCAGAACGTGACCCCTAAAGGACTCCCAGACCATGAGAAACAGGATTATCTGGTCTATTGTATTGAAACCAAGATTGAACTCTTTGGCCTGAATGTCAAGTGTCACGTCTGGAGGAAACCTTGGCACCATCCCTACGGTGAAGCATCGTGGTGGCAGCATCATGCTGTGGGGAGGAATGGGAGACTAGTCAGGATCTAGGGAAAGATGAACGGACTAAAGTACAGAGAGATCCTAGATGAAAACCTGCTCCAGAATGCTCAGGACATCAGACTGGGGTGAAGGTTCACCTTCCAACAGGACAATGACCCTAAGCACACAGCCAAGACAATGCAGGAGTGGCTTCGGGACAAGTCTCTGAAGGTTCTTGAGTGGCCCAGCCAGAGCCCGGTCTTGAACCCAATCAAACAGTTTCAGTTTTAAAATTTTAATGCATTGCAAACATTTCTAAAAACCTGTTTTTATTTTGTCATTATGGCATATTGTGTGTAGATTGATGAGGGAAAAAATATATTTAATCCATTTTAGGAAAAGGCTGAAATGTAACAAAATGTGGAATGGGTCAAAGGGTTTGAATAGTTTCCGAATGTGTGTGTGCGTTGGGGCATTTGTGTGTGTGAGAGAAAGAGAGAAAGAGAGAGACAGAGGAACGGGGGAGGCCAATGAAAGGACAGGCAGTATAAAAGGCCCCTTCCAGGATCGTCTTTGTGTGATATATTTAATAAATAAGAAATGCGTATTAAATACTCGTTGTTGACTCGCTGCGCCTCTCTGTGATATTTTCTACAGCGGCACATTGACAGACAATGATCACATTACGTGGTAAAGTCTCCCTCTTTCTCTCCTTTCTCTTTCCCTTTTCTTTCTACCACTCTTTCAATCTCTCCCTCTCCATCTCTCTACCCCTTCTCTCTCTCCCTCTCTACCCCCTCCATCTCTCTACCCCATCTCTCTCTCCCTCCCAACCCCCTCCATCTCTCTACCCTCTCTCTCTTTCTCTCTGAGTGACAGGGATGAATGTGCGCTTACCGGAGAGTCAAAGAGGGCCCAAACAAACCCACAATCCCTCAGTGTCTGGAAGAGCCAATAATTGTTGTCTAAGAGGGAAAAGTGACAAATTACAAGAGCTGCCAGCCGTTGCGAAACACGCATGCATGCACACACACACACACACACACACACACACGCACACACACACACACACACACACACACACACACACACACACACACACACACACACACACACACACACACACACACACACAGCTGGGAAAATGCAATTCAAAAACAGACAGCTTTGGGGAGTCTTATAGAGGAACTGTCGGAATTGCCTGACAATTTATGTAAATATGAAAAACAAAATATTTCACTCTGATATTTTTTGGTCGATTGGAAAGCATAGTTTATTCAATACATATTTGACACAGTCTAGTACCTGAATAAAATCAAGGGTAACCAAATATAACGGCATAACTGACCCGAATGGTCCCGCTTAAAATTACTTGCAGCTTATTTATATTTATATGTATATTTATTATTGAATCCCATTAGCTGCTGCCAAAGCAGCACCTACTCTTCCTGGGGTCTAACTAAATGAAGCCAGTTTATCGTCCGTGGCATGTCGTGAGGAAAAATGGAAAAAAACAAAGGGTGTAAACGGCTACCCTGGGAATTCCTGATTCTAACTGGATTATATTTGAGAGGCTTCCAGATCACCCTCTGTGTTCTGTTAGACAAGTAATTCTTTATCCACATAATAGCAGGGGGTGTAATGTCATAACACATACGTTTTTACAGCAACAGACTATGATCGATAATGTCAAAAGCTGCACTGAAGTCGAACAAGACAGCCCCCACAATCATTTTATCATCAATTTCTCTCAGCCAATCAGTCATTTGTGTAAGTGCTGTGCTTGTTGAGTGTCCTTCCCTATAAGCATGCTGAAAGTCTGTTGTCAATTTGTTTACTGTGAAATAGCATTGTATCTGGTCAAATACCATTTTCCAGAAGTTTACTAAGGGTTGGTAACAAGCTGATTGGTCGGCCATTTGAGCCAGTAAAGGGGGCTTTTCTATTCTTGGGTAGCGGAATGACTTTAGCTTCCCTCCAGGCCTGAGGGCACACACTCTCTAGTAGGCATAAATTGAAGATGTGGCAAATAGGAGTGGCAATATCGTCTGCTAATAACCATTAATATCATCTGCTATTAATGTTCTATCCAGATTGTCAGACCCCGTGACTTGTCATTGTTGATAGACAACAATATTTTTCTTCCACACTGACTTTATGGCATTCAAAAGTACAATTCTTGTCTTTCATAATTTGGTCCAATATACTTGGATGTGTAGTGTCAGCGTTTGTTGCTGGCATGTCATCCCCATGTTTGCTTATCTTGACAAGTAATTCTTTATCCACATAATAGCAGGGGGTGTAATGTCATAACACATACGTTTTTACAGCAACAGACTATGATCGATAATGTCAAAAGCTGCACTGAAGTCGAACAAGACAGCCCCCACAATCATTTTATCATCAATTTCTCTCAGCCAATCAGTCATTTGTGTAAGTGCTGTGCTTGTTGAGTGTCCTTCCCTATAAGCATGCTGAAAGTCTGTTGTCAATTTGTTTACTGTGAAATAGCATTGTATCTGGTCAAATACCATTTTCCAGAAGTTTACTAAGGGTTGGTAACAAGCTGATTGGTCGGCCATTTGAGCCAGTAAAGGTTGCTTTTCTATTCTTGGGTAGCGGAATGACTTTAGCTTCCCTCCAGGCCTGAGGGCACACACTCTCTAGTAGGCATAAATTGAAGATGTGGCAAATAGGAGTGGCAATATCGTCTGCTAATAACCATTAATATCGTCTGCTATTAATGTTCTATCCAGATTGTCAGACCCCGTGACTTGTCATTGTTGATAGACAACAATATTTTTCTTCCACACTGACTTTATGGCATTCAAAAGTACAATTCTTGTCTTTCATAATTTGGTCCAATATACTTGGATGTGTTGTGTCAGCGTTTGTTGCTGGCATGTCATCCCCATGTTTGCTTATCTTGCCAATGAAAAAGTAATTAAAGTAGTTGCAATGTCAGTGGGCTTTGTGATGAATTAGCCATCTGATTCAATGAATGAAGGAGCCGAGTTGACCTTTTTCCCAAAAAATTCATTTAACCTCTCTAGGGTAGGTGAGACGCTACATCCCACCAGGCCAACATCCGGTGAAACTGCAGAGCGCTAACATTCTAAATACACCATTCGTTATATTAAACATTCTTGTAAATACATGTATCGTACATCATTTAAAAGATGAACGTCTTATTAATCCAGCCGCTGTGTCAGATTTCAAAAGGGCTTTACTGCGAAAGCAAACCATACAATTTTCCAACCAAAGTCAGAAATAAGAATAAAATAAATCGCTTACCGTTGAAGATCTTCCTCGGGTGGCAATGCCAAGTGTCCTAACTACACAGTGAATGTTCGTTTGGTTTGATAACATCCATTTTTATAGCCTAACACGAAACATTTGCAAACCGCTTGCTTCGTGATTTCCGTCTCATTCAACTTTGGACGAATAGTTTGTGGTAATTACACACACTAAACAAAAGTTTATCCAGTCATGGTTGGTTTCAATGCAATCCTCTGGTTGTTACTAACACAACCATACTTGATGGTTCTTTTCCAGGGATGTATTGACCGGAACTAACTGATTTGAAGACACCAATCAATGACCTCATTGCGCACCAATGGTAGGACCGGTCTATCGTTGATTGACTGTATTTTGGTCCAATGACCACTGATCATCTTGAAATCTAGCTTGGAAGATAGCCAATGAGCTGAGGTAAACGGCCATATGGAATGGTTATACGTTCAAAGGCCAGCCTTTGTCGTAAACTCTGACGTAAAAGAGGTTCATTCGCCATTGCAAATCCTACTTGACGGAGCCACGAGTGTAACGCATAGCAGTACATCGTCAATAGCATTTTCAGCAAGTTTATAGATTTCAATTATGGCGAATAAATCAGGAAAAGCTAAAACAAAGTCTAGGTATACAGACAACTTCTACACTAGCCCTACCCTGTTTACAGAGGTGAGGAAGTGGGATGTGTGGGCTTGTGGCACCATTCGGACAAACAGAGTGGGCTTTCCAAAAACAAAGGTGAACGACATGCCTAAGCGGGCTGAGCGGGGTACCATGCGATGAATTCATGAAGATGGTCTGCTCTTCGTAAAGTGGATGGATACCAGAGAGGTGGTCATGTGCACAACTATCCACAAATCCTTCAGTGGCGATCACGTCATCAGGTGTGTGAAGGACGGTAGCGGGGCATGGACCACAAAATTTCCCATTCCAGCTGCTGTGAAGGACTTACAACAAGGGCACGGGAGGTGTGAACCTGTCAGATGCACTGATAGGATACTACAATGTTCTCCACAAGACCGTGAAATGGTACAAGACATTTTTCTATAATTTCATTGACATTGCTGTGATGAATGCCTTCATCCTCCAAAAGGAAATGGCCAAGAGCTGTGGACAGCCCCCCATCTCACAGCTAGCCTTCAGGGAGCTGCTCATCCAGGAGCTTGCTAGCTACAGCAAGTCCACTGCAGTACCTTCTGTCCCCTCTACCTCTGTCTCTTCTGCTCCAACAAGTGGTGTTCACCTGCCCAGATTCATCTCTACAGGCATGAATGTGCCTTGGGCAAAAAGGGCACAGTAGGGAGACTGACCCATCACCTGCACCACCTGTTCAGTAAGCCTCTGCTTCACAGCAGAAAGAGACTGCTATGGGCCATGGCACCAGCAGCACAATATTGTGTAGAGGACTGAGGGTCTTCTCAATATTGTGTAGAGGACTGAGGGTCTTCTCAATATTGTAAATTGAAAATGTGTAAATAGTTACCCTTGTTATTTGTTTATGTTGAATTATTATTATTATTATTTTTTAAATATTTTTTATATATTTTTGTCTTTTTGTCTGTAGTTCTTTCCTTCAAAATGTATCACTGTACCAATACGGCCACTTGGGTACATTTGAGTACATTTGTGTGGGACACCTGGGTAGACTTCATGCTCAATGTCATGTAGCTCGCTCATTTTTTAAATTATCTGCCTAAAACTTTGCTCAGATATTGTTGCCATCTTTTGTTCTTCATTCAAATCATCCCCAGCATCCTATCTGTATGTTTGGCTGTTTTTGTTAATTTGAAAGATGATGCAGCAACAATAAAACACAGAAAACGCATGTTTATTTCCTTGTATTTTCTTCTACCAGATCTATTGTGTTATATTCTCCTACACTCTTGAAACTCCCCATCCCGGATCCAGGATCGTGACTAAAGCCTCAGGCTCATTAGCATAACGCAACGTTAACGATTTCTGAAAATCGCAAATAAAATGAAAATAATGCGTCTGCTCTCAAGCTTAGCCTTTTCTTAACAACACTGTCATCTCAGATTTTCAAAATATGCTTTTGAACCATAGAAATTGACTAATTGGTGTAAGAGTATGCAAAGCTAGCTTAGCATTTTGAGTAGCATTTAGCACGCAACATTTTCACAAAAACCAGATAACCAAATAAATAAAATCATTTACCTTTGAAGAGCTTCGGATGTTTTCAATGAGGAGACTCTCAGTTACATACCAAATGCGCAGTTTTTCCTGAAAGCGTCTGTGTGTAGGAGAAATTGTTCCGTTTTGTACATCGCATTTGGCTACCGAAATGAACCGAAAATTCAGTCACCTACAAAGTCAAACATTTTCCGAATTAACTCCATAATATCGACCAAAACATGGCAAACGTTGTTTGGAATCAATCCTCAAGGTGTTTTTTCACATATCTCTTCATTGATATATCGTTCGTGGAAGCCTGCATTCTCCTCTGAATCCTGTGGAAAAATACTTGCAGCTGACTTTTGCGCACCAATTTCGGCGCAGGACACCAGGCGGACATCTGGTAAATGTGGTCTCTTATGGTCAATCTTCCAATGATATGCCTACAAATACGTCACAATGCTGCAGACACCTTGGGGAAACGACAGAAAGGGCAGACTTACTCCTCTCGCATTCACAGCCATATAAGGAGACAATGGAAAACAGAGCCTCAAAAATCCTGCTCATTTCCTGGATGCCGTCTCATCTTGGTTTTGCCTGAAGCTCACGTTCTAGGGCACGCACAGAAAATATCTTTGCAGTTCTGGACACGTCAGAGTGTTTTCTTTCGAAAGCTATCAATTATATGCATAGTCGAGCATCTTTTTGTGACAAAATATCTTGTTTAAAACGGGAACGTTTTTCATCCAAAAATGATATAGCGCCCCTAGAGTTTCAAGAGGTTAAATTTACATTTCCACAAAATTCAGTGTGTTCCCTTTTAAATAATACCAAGAATATGCATATCCTTGCTTCTGGGCCTGAGCTACAGGCAGTTATATTAGGGTATGTCTTTAGGCGGAAATTGAGAAGAAGGGGGGGTACCCCAAAGAAGTTTTAAGGTGCCCCAAAGCTTTTTACTATCATTCTTTATATAATTTACCTTACCTTTGTTTCATAGTGTAGTTTATTTTTATTTTTATTTACTTTAGTCACATGATTTCTTAATTTGGAGAATGTTTGCCAATCATTTGGGCTGCCAGACTTAATTGCCATACCTTTTGCCTCATCCCTCTCAACCATACAATTTTTCAGTTCCTCATCAATCAGTTTTTACAGTCATTTTCTTAATGGGTGCGTGCTTATTAGTAACTGGAATAAGTAGTTTCATAAATGTGTCAAGTGCAGCATCTGGTTGCTCTTCATTACACACCACAGACCAGCAAATATTCTTTACATCATCATCATATGAATTACTACAAAACTTCTCGTATGACCTCTTATACACTATATTAGGCCCAACCTTTGGAACTTTGGTTTTCCTAGATATGGCTATTATATTGTGATCACTACATCCTATGGATTTGGATACTGCTTCAGAGCAAATATCTGCAGCGTTAGTAAAGACGTGATCAATACATGTTGATGATTTAATTACTGTGCTGTTTGTAACTATCCTGGTAGGTTGACTGACAACGGATCCAGGTTGCAGGCACTGGGTCACAGTGTGACTTTTTTTCCTGAGTGGGCAGCTTGATGACAGCCAGTCAATATTTAAATCACTCAGAAAATATACATCCCTGTTGATATCACATACATTATCAAGCATTTCCCACATATTGTCCAGATACTGACTGTTAGCACTTGGTGGTCTATAGAAGCGTCCCACAAAAATGGCCTTTAGGTGAGGCTGATGAACCTGTAGCCATATTACTTCAACAGTATTTAACATTAGATCGTTTCTAAGCTTTACAGGAATGTGGTTCTGAATATACACCACAACACCGCCGCCGTTGGAATTTCTGTCTTTTCGGTAGATGTTATAACCATGTATTACTACCACTGTATCATCAAAGGTATTATCGAAGTGAGTTTCAGAGTCAGAATATGAATGTCATCTGTTACAAGCAAGTTATTGACTTCATGGACTTTGTTTCTTAGGCTACATATGTTAATATGGAGTATGTTATCACTTTTCTGGGTTGCTTGATTGTTTTTAATGCTTTACTGGGAAGGTTATCAGAGGTAGACTTACTCATGTTATTTACATTGGAGCTGATAGTACAGGGTGAGCTGCTTAAAGTGGTCTTCCTACTTTTGCACACCGCCTCAGTGCTAACAGTGTAACTCTAGTTTATAGGCTCATGATTACTTCTTACAATAGCTGTAAGATACATAGATGTATTCGGTGCAATTAGGGGTACATTGTGTTTGCCAATGCCCCCAAGATCATGTACATTTGATGCAGCATTATGATGACTCATTGTCACAATGGTAGGGATTAACTGAGCTGGTCTTTGGATCATTTACCAGTCATTGTTTCAACGCAGCCTTGAAATGCGTCCAGGAGCCAAGATGATTTGGATGGACTCCGTCATTCCTGTAGAGTATCTTCTGTTTCCAGAAGGTATCAAAGTTATCTATAAAAGTGACTCCAGCAGAGCTACAGTAGACTTTTAACCAGATGTGTATTGCCAGCAGTCTGCTGAATCTTTCACACCAGCGACCCAACGATGGTACTGGACGGCTTCAGAAAGCCTTCACAGAGACTACATAAATGTGTTACAAATCATCTATAACAGTATGTCATGCTTTATAAAGGGTTCATAAATGTGGCATAACTGTGTGACATAACCACCAATGTCAAATATGACAACCCACTATGTCAATATGACCTTATAAATCATATTAAATTTAGGCTTCACAAAGCATTTAACCCTGTCATGCATCTTGGTAGAGCATTGCAACTCCATTATATTGGGTTCGATTCATGGGACCACCCATATGGACAAATGTATTCATGCATGACTGTAAGTCGCTTTGGATAAAAGTCTCTGCTAAATTGTGTATATTATATTATATATCAATTAAACATTTCTAGGATGGCCCAACCTCTTTCCCTCTTGGGTGAATAGTGAATATTGGACCTGACCTCAACTTCCCCCAAAATGCTGTGCTGCAGGATGCACCCACTCTAAAGTGTAAAAACCAACTAAATAAACTTTGGTAGGGCCTTTTAAAATCAGTTTTAATTGTTTGCCTCTACCTCAGTTTTTTTCAACAACAACAAAAAAAATCACACATTTTTAATAAAAAACATTGGATTTTCTGTTTGACACAACAATGCTTAAACCACATCAGGGGATAACATTTGAGGTCTGGGAAAAATCTAAGAAACTTCATTTTTTTAAACTGTAGTTTTCCTTTAATTCAGTGAGCATGCCCTGCACTGTGGTTTTCTGTAGTGCATTAAGCCATATGTGACGTGATTCGGAGTCCAATGGAATGGGTGGAGTAAAAGGACAGCAACACTCCATATTAACCAGAGCCCCATGAAATAACACCATATAATATACATTCCATAGATCCTACTGAATATTCCTGACAATGCTTTTACTGTTTCACCCAGAATAGGTCTAAGACAATATGTATTCCATATACAGTCATTTGCATTGGAGATATTTGTTTGACCTTGGGACATGTGTAATGCAAATGTCCCTGAAATATGAACAAATATGAATCATTGTTAATGTTTAGGCAATCATTTTTCATATATGGATCATTCTTGGGATGCTGTAATATTTAATAAAAAATATACTTATTTTAATAGAATGAATGCATTTTCTGAACACAACATTAAGTAAATATTAAACCTTCATGAAAACATATTTTCCCACCTCAGGCATTAAAACGCTTTTATTTAACGCTTTTGTCCATGGACACCATTTCTCTTCAATCCTATCACGGACAATATGGAAGTTGTCTGAATATGATTATAAAAGATACTTGGTAAAAAAATCTGCATTTACCCAATGCTCATGTTCCCTCCAAACTAATTCAATTATTATAAATATAAAATGTTTGTAAAATCTCATAATGTTGCTATACTAACCCTGAAATAGACACGTCAGCAGGCTCATCATTTAAATAAAAAAATGCTTTACATTCAGAATTTTGACATAAATCGAATCTTCTTGGGATTGTCCTTAACATTTCAGACTGAGCTTAGAAAACATTAAATTCATATTTATTCATTCATCTGGCAATCCATCTGGCCCACACTGCCTGCCCTTCAGGACACCTACAGCACCCAATGTAACAGGAAGGCCAAAGAGATCCACAAGGACATCAACCACCCGAGCTATGGCCTGTTCACCCCGCTATCATCCAGAAAGCGAGGTCAGTACAGGTGCATCAAAGCTGGGACTGAGAGACTGAAAAACAGCTTCTGTCTCAAGGCCATCAGACTGTTAAATAGTCATCACTAGCTGGCTACCATCAGGTTACTCAACCCTGCACCTTAGAGGCTGCTGCCCCATATACAGTGCCTTGCAAAAGTATTCACTCCCCTTGCCATTTTTCCTATTTTGTTGCATTACAACCTGTAATTTAAATATGTTTTTATTTGGATTTCATGTAATGGACATACACAAAATAATCCAAATTGGTGAAGTGGAAAAAATTACTTGTTTCAAATGTTTTTTTTTAATGTGTAAATGTAAAACGGGTGCGTGCATATGTAGTCACCCCCTTTGCTATGAAGCCCCTAAAAAAGATCTGGTGCAACATTATATACACCTGTCCTGAAAGGCCCCAGAGTCTGCAACACCACTGAGCAAGGGGCTCCACTAGCAAGCGAGACCATGAAGACCAAGGAGCTCTCCAAACAGGTCAGGGACAAAGTTGTGGAGAAGTACAGATCAGTGTTGGGTTATAAAAAATATCAGAAACTTTGAACATCCAACGGGGCACCATTAAAATCCATTATTTAAAAAATGGAAAGAATATGACTCCACAACAAACCTGCCAAGAGAGGGCTGCCCACCAAAACTAACATACCAGGCAAGAAGGACATTAATCAGAGAGGTAACAAAGAGACCAAAGATAACCCTGAAGGAGTTGTAAAGCTCCACAGCGGAGATTGAAGTATCTGTCCATAGGACCACCTTAAGCCATACACTCCACAGAGCTGGGCTTTACAGAAGAGTGGACAGAAAAAAGCCATTACTTATAGAAAGAAATAAGCAAACAGGTTCGGTGTTCACCAAAAGGCATGTGGGAGACTCCCCAAACATATGGAAGAAGGTACTCTGGTCAGATGAGACTAAAATTGAGCTTTTTGGCCATCACGGAAAACTCTATGTCTGGTGCAAACCCAACACCTCTCATCACCCCGAGAACACCATCCCATGCTTTGGGGATGTTTTTCATCGGCAGAGACTGGGAAACTGGTCAGACTTTAAGGAATGATGGATGGCGCTAAATACAGGGAAATTCTTGAAGGAAACCTGTTTCAGTCTTCCAGAGATTTGAGACTGGGACGGAGGTTCACCTTCCAGCAGGACAATGACCCCATGCAAACTGCTAAAGCAACACTTGAGTGGTTTAAGGCGAAACATTTAAATGTCTTGGAATGGCCTAGTCAAAGCCCAGACCTCAATCCAATTGAGAATCTGTGGTATGACTTAAAGATTGCTGTACACCAGTGGAACCCATCCAACTTGAAGGAGCTGTTGCTGATTTTGCCTTGAAGAATGGGCAAAAATCCCAGTGGCTAGATGTGCCAAGCTTATAGAGACATACCCCAAGAGACTTGCAGCTGTAATTGCGGCAAAATGTGCTGTACTAAGTTACTTATTTCTTGTTTGTTTCACAAACATTTTTTTGCATCTTCAATGTGTTTTGCATGTGGTGTAAATCAAATTATACATACTCCCCCAAAAAAATCTATTTTAATTCCAGGTTGTAAGGCAACAAAATTGGAAAAATGCCAAGGGAGTGAACATTTTCGCAAGCCACTGTACATATAAATGGAATCACTAGCCACTTTAATAATGGAACACTAATAACTTTCATAATGTTTACGTACTGCTTTACTCATCACATATGTATATACTGTATTCTACTGTATTTTAGTCAATGCCACTCCGACATTGCTCGGCCTAATATTTATATATTTCTTAATTCCATTCATTAAATTTTAGACTTGTGTGTATTGTTCTGAATTGTTAGATATTATTGCACTGTTGGAGCCAGGAACACAAGCACTTCGCAACACCCACAATAACATCTGCTAAATATGTGTATGAGATCAATAACATTTGATTTGATTTGAAAAAGTAATTTCATAAATGCATCAAGTGCAACGTCTGGTTGCTCCTCATTACACACCACAGACCAATAAATATTCTTTACATCTACAACATAGGAATCACTACAAAACTTATTGTATGACCTCTTATACACTATATTAGGCCCAGCCTTTGGAACTTTGGTTTTCCTAGATATTACTATTATATTGCGATCACAACATCCGATGGATCTGAATACTGCCTTCAAGCAAATTTCTGCAGCATTAGTAAAGACATGATCAATAGATGTTGATGATTTAATTCCTGTGCTGTTTGTAAGTACCCTGGTAGGTTGACTGATAACCTGAACCATGTTGCAGTTTGAAGCTTTTTCTTGAATGATCAGCTTGATGAAAGCCAGTCAATATTTAATCACCCAGAAAATATACCTGTTATGAATGACGAAGGTGTCTCAAATAGGTTATTAACGTTCTCCTGACTTATGAAGGTTCTCTCATGATCCACAGGCTAATGTAGGGTGGGAGAGATATTTAAATGGCTCGATGGACCTGCAAAGCTTGCATTTGTGTGTGTGTCAGAACCAAGTTGATTTGGAGAAGGTCAACCTGAGACTACTGCATCAGGTATTCCTCTTCTGTTCCCATGCTGGAGACCAGTGCTTGATTACAACCTGTTACATGGTGCCACCATTTTGTGGCTGATCTTTCAGCGGAGGAGTGGATGAATGTGTCAATGACCTGACTGGGACCAAAACCGCACAATATGGCTCTATTTGTTGTGTGCATGTTTGTGTACTGAGGAACATCGGACTTGGCTCCAGATGAAAGACACTTTCAATGACTTTAGGTTGGGGGCTTTCATTAAGGTGAGTGTTTTTTGTTGTAACATTGTCCCCAGGCTATTGCACACACAGCACATATAAGCCTGGGATATCAACCATTCAAAGTTGGCCTTAGTGGGAGTGACCATAGAATTCTATAGGAGTGACCTTACTGAGTAAAGTATTTCTCATCGTCACTACTAAACACAGTCAAAAAGTCATAATTATTGCTTAACCCTGCCCATTTCCATCATTTATCTTCTTGATTTTAAACCTAACCCTAACTAATGAAGTCCAAGTTTGATGCATTGGTTCACCAGACATTCCGTGCACTTGGGCGGAAGTGTATGAGATTAGGTGTAATGTGACTAACATGACATCACTTAAGAGCGTAAGTCGTCCTTCAGCACAACAGGTCATCCTTTATAAAGCACATGTTTATACCATATCCAACATAGTGGGTTATGTCACATTTGACATCTGCAATTGTGTCACACAGTTATTCCAAATGTATGAACCCTTTATAATTCATGACATACTGTTGTAGATGCTTTATAAAACATTTGCGTAGTGCTTATGAAGGCACAATGAAGGGCTTTATTAAGCCTTTATAAACTGAATGTCATTTAAAGAGGAACCTGTATTTAAAAAAAATAAAAGACCTCACCAATAATACTCACTTAAAATATTTGAAAATATTTTTGTTTGTCTTTGAAATTATGATAACATTGTTGCAGACAATCACATTTTCACTATGTTTTCTGCATCCAGGTCACCCATGATATGTCAGTATTAGACATCCATCCATGTCTGATGATGTCGGGAGATCAGGTGGAAACCGGCCACTAACGGCAACAGTGCGCGCTGTTACCCCCAAGTAGGTTTGGGTTTTGCGAGAGAGTTTTGGACAGGATAGTAGGTGGGCATAAGCATCTACCTCTGGATAGAAAGTTGTTTGAGATTTTGTTTTACTGTCTCTGTCGCCCTCTCTCGCTGTCTCTCTCTCTCGCTGTCTCTCTCTCTCGCTGTCCCTTTCTCTCGCTGTCCCTTTCTCTCGCTGTCTCTGTCTCTCGCTGTCTCTCTCTCTCGCTGTCTCTCTCTCGCTGTCTCTGTCTTTCGCGCAGTCTCTGATTCTCTCTCTATGTTTCTCTCGCTGTCTCACTCTCTCTCTGTCGTTGTCTCTGTCACTGTCTCTCTGACGCTGTCTCTCTGACGCTGTCTATCTCTGTCTGTCTGTCTCTGTCTATCTCTGTATCTCTCGCTGTCTCTTTGTCTCTCTCGCTGTCTTTGTCTCTCTCGCTGTCTCTTTGTCTGTGTATCTGTCTCTCTGTCTCTCGGTCTCTCTCGCTGTCTCTCGGTCTCTCTCGCTGTCTCTCGGTGTCTCTCGCTGTCTCTTTGTCTCTCTCGCTGTCTCTTTGTCTCTCTCGCTGTCTCTTTGTCTCTTTGTTGCTGTCTCTTTGTCTCTCTGTTGCTGTCTCTTTGTCTCGCTGTCTCTCTGTCTCTCTGTCTCTCTCGCTTTTTCTCCTACTATCCCGCTATCTCTGTCGCTGTCGCCCTCTCTGTCTCTGTCGCCCTCTCTGTCTCTGTCGCCCTCTCTGTCTCTGTCGCCCTCTCTGTCTCTGTCGCCCGCGCTGTCTCTGTCTTTCGCGCTGTCTCTGTTTCTCTCTCTCCGTCTCTCTCACTCTCGCTGTCGCTGTCTCTCTGTCTTTCGCACGGTCCCTGTTTCTCTCTCTGTCTCTCTCAATGTCTCGCTGTCTCTCTGTCACTGTCTCTCTCTCTCTGTCTCTCAGTCTCTCTCGCTGTCTCTTTGTCTCTCTCGCTGTCTCTTTGTCTCTCTCGCTGTCTCTTTGTCTCTCTCGCTGTCTCTTTGTCTCTCTCGCTGTCTCTTTGTCACTGTTGCTGTCTCTTTGTCTCTTAGTCACTGTCTGTCGCTGTCACTCTGTCTCTGTCTCTCTCGCTTTTTTCTCCTACACTCCCTCTCTGTATAGCTGTCTCTGTCTCTCTCGCTGTCTCTTTGTCTCTCTCGCTGTCTCTTTGTCTCTCTGTCGCTGTCTCGCTGTCTTTCTTGCTTTTTCTCTACTCTCTGTATAGCTGTCTGTCTGTCTGTATCGCTGTCTCTCTGTATCGCTGTCTCTCTGTCTCTATGTATCGTTGTCTCTCTGTCTCTATGTATAGCTGTCTCTTTGTCTCTCTGTATCGCTGTATCGCTGTATCGCTGTCTCTCTGTCTCTCTGTATCACTGTCTCTCTGTTTAGCTGTCTCTCTGTCTCTCTGTATAGCTGTCTCTCTGTATCGCTGTCTCTCTGTATAGCTGTCTCTCTGTATCGCTGTATCGCTGTCTCTCTGTATAGCTGTATCGCTGTCTCTCTGTATCGCTTTCTCTCTGTTTAGCTGTCTCTCTGTTTAGCTGTCTCTCTGTCTCTCTGTATCGCTGTCTCTCTGTATAGCTGTCTCTCTGTCTCTCTATACCACTGTGTCTCTGTATAGCTGTCTCTGTCACACCCTGACCATATTTAGCTTTGTATGTTTCTATGTTTTGTTTGGTCAGGGTGTGATGTGAGTGGGCATTCTATGTTACATGTCAAGTTTGTCTATTTCTATGTTTGGCCTGATATGGTTCTCAATCAGAAGCAGGTGTTAGTCATTGTCTCTGATTGGGAACCATATTTAGGTAGCCTGTTTGGTGTTGGGTTTTGTGGGTGATTGTTCCTGTCTCTGTGTTTGTTGCACCAGATAGGGCTGTTTCGGTTTTCCACGTTTGTTGTTTTGTTAGTCTATTCATGTATAGTTTTCTTTATTAAAGAACCATGAATAGAAACCACGCTGCATTTTGGTCCGCCTCTCCTTCACCACAAGAAAACCGTTACAGTCTCGCTGTTTCTCTGTATTGCTCTCTCTGTATCGCTGTCTCTTTGTCTCTCTCGCTGTCTCTTTGTCTCTCTCGCTGTCTCTTTCTCTCTCTGTTGCTGTCTCTTTGTCTGTGTATCGCTGTCTCTCTCGCTGTCTCGCTGTCTCTCTCGCTGTCTCTTTCTCTCTCTGTTGCTGTCTCTTTGTCTGTGTATCGCTGTCTCTCTTGCTGTCTCTTTGTCTCTCTCGCTGTCTCTTTGTCACTCTGTTGCTGTCTCTTAGTCGCTGTCTCTCGGTCTCTCTCGCTTTTTTTCCTACTATCCCGCTGTCGCTGTCTCTGTCGATGTCTCTCTCTGTCACTGTCTCTGTCTCTCAGTCTCTGTTTCTCTCTGTTTCTCTCGCTGTCTCTGTCTCTCTCACTGTCTCTCTCTCTCGCTGTCTCTGTCTTTCACGCAGTCTCTGTTTTTCTCTCAATGTTTCTCTCGCTGTCTCTCTCTCTCTCTCGCTGTCTCTGTCTTTCGCGCAGTCTCTGTCTCTCTCGCTGTCTCACTGTCTCTCTGTCGTTGTCTCTGTCGCTGTCTCTCTGATGCTGTCTATCTCTGTCTGTCTGTCTGTCTGTCTATCTCTCGCTGTCTCTTTGTCTCTCTCGCTGTCTTTGTCTCTAGCTGTCTCTTTGTCTCTGTATCGCTGTATCTCTGTATCTGTCTGTCTCGCTGTCTCTCGGTGTCTCTCGCTGTCTCTTTGTCTCTCTCGCTGTCTCTTTGTCTCTCTCGCTGTCTCTTTGTCTCTCTGCTGTCTCTTTGTCTCTCTATTGCTGTCTCTGTATCGCTGTCTCTCTGTATCGCTGTCTCTGTCTCGCTGTAGAGCTGTCTCTCTGTATAGCTGTCTCTATGTCTCTCTGTATAGCTGTCTCTCTGTATCGCTGTCTCTCTGTCTCTCTGTATCGCTGTCTCTCTGTCGTTGTATCGCTGTCTCTCTCGCTGTCTCTCTGTATCGCTGTCTCTGTCTGTATCGCTGTCTCTCTGTATAGCTGTCTCTCAGCTGTCTCTCTGTCTCTCTGTCTGCTGCTGTCTCTGTGTCGCTGTCTCTCTGTGTCGCTGTCTCTCTGTATCGCTGTCTCTCTGTATCGCTGTCTCGCTGTCTCTCTGTATAGCTGTCTCTCTCTCTTTCTCACTGTATCGCTGTCTCTCTGCTCTCTGTATAGCTGTCTCTCTGTATAGCTGTCTCTCTGTATAGCTGTCTCGCTGTCTCTCTGTCTCTCTCGCTGTCGCTTTGTCTCTCTCGCTGTGTCTCTGTCTCTCTGTATAGCTGTCTCTCTGTCTCTGTATAGCTGTCTCTCTGTGTCGCTGTCTCTCTGTGTCGCTGTCTCTCTGTGTCGCTGTCTCTCTGTGTCGCTGTCTCTCTGTGTCTGTCTGTCTCGCCGTCTGTCTCTCTCGCCATCTGTCTCTCTCGCCGTCTGTCTGTCTCTCGCCATCTGTCTCGCTGTCTCTCTCGCTTTTTCTCTGTCTCGCTCTCTGCTTGTCTGTGTGTCCACCTCTTTCTATGTAACAAGGTCACTTGAGTGGATGTGATCAGGCTAAGTGTTTGTGCCCATATCAGTGTGCCCTCAGTTGCTCTCGCCTTATCTCTATCACTCTGTATGGGCCATTTTACTCCATTCTCCCCCGGCAGTCAAAAGCCCTGATGTGGGCTTACACACACAAACACACACACTCACAGCGCTATTTCGAATGTCACTTTAGCCGTGCCAAGAGAGCTGTCAACCGGCCTCCTATATCAAAGAGAGGGATCTGTCTATCCTCTCCCATTCCCATCCTCCCTCTATCTTCTCTTCACTCTTTTCTACTTCCACTCTTTCCTTTCTGTGACACCTTTAATGCGACATCATGCAATCATTCAGTCAGATGATCTCACGCTTACAGTGAAACCCAGGGGCTCTAGTGAGCCTTAGGTAAGAACCCCTTAAACACACACACACACACACTCATTTTCTCTTGCATACATACTGCTTATCCACTTAACCCATCTCGCTCTCTATCGTTCTCTATCTCGGGTTCTCTCTCTCGTGCTCATGGTTGTCTGCATGGCAACGACTCGTCTCGTGTCGTGTCCTGGGATGTGCGTGACTGGAGAGAGGTGAATTAGCACAGTGACCCAGTTTGGTCACAGAGAGACGAGTCCTCCACACACGTCAGCTCTCTACTACAGCCACTACTGCTACTACAAAGCACTAAGATGATGTCTTGACTATAGACAAATGGAGAGATTCATGAGATAAGCATCTAAAACATAACAAAACTGTGTGTGTGTGTGGTGTGTGTGTTTGCCAGGAGCCGTCAATGCCTTGTTCGCAGGTGAGTGTGTTTCCTTCAGGCAGTAAACAGGTACTGTAAACAGGTACAGTAAACAGGTATGTAGATGAGTGGAGAGTTGTGTGTGTGTGTGTGTGAAACAAGACAGGTGAACCAGTGTTCCGTGCCTCGTTTGTTTGGCACATTATGCAGACAGAACGAGTTTAATTATCCAGCGCCTGTGATGAATAGTTTTTAATTACCATAACCCTGGCAACCTAAAATATGCACATGTCACTAAATGAAGTCAGTCCATCAGAGAAAATAAACAAAACAAAAATTTAAGCGAAACAAGGAATGAAATAAAATGCTTGAGTATCTTTCATGACTCACCACAGCTTATCATCTTAAAAATGTACAAATTATTCAGGACTACAAGCTATTCAACCTAGCGATAGCTGGACTACTATTATAGGTTTGAAAGAACTTGAACCACACAGAAAATGTCCAAAGCTGAACATTGACCATAAACACACAGATTGGCACAGGTAAAGTAAAGTAAAGTACGATAAAAAAAAGCAGGACAGTAACATAATGTAAAACAAGAGAGCCAAATACATCCCTAATTCAGAGTGTGACTCACCAATGCAGGACTCCCTGTGCTCCTCGAACCCAGCGCTGCATATACACCTCCCGATGGGCACCAGCCACTCCCCCTCAGCGCTGCAGTACATCTTGGGCGTGTCTCTCTCTTCAGCGTGGTCCACACACTGACCCCTGACCTCCACCAGGGAGGAGGAGTCAGCGCCCGTCACCACGTCAGTGAACACGGCCAGGTTGCGGCCCACGCCTGAGCAGCGCTTGTAGTACACCCTGACAGAGGTCAGGGCGATGCACGCCCCAATGTCCTGGAAGGCCAGGTAGAAGCCTCGTCTAGTGAGGGGGCCCACACCTCGAACCTGGGAGGAGACACAGGACAATACAACTCAATAATCCATCTCAAAACGTTTCAGTAAATGTAGAATGGGAGCAAAGTCAGGGGTGGCACTGTGAAAGGCACCCATTTCAGCACCATGGACACCTCCGTGCAGAAGAAGCACAGCGCTGAAACACTGCTCACTCAAAACATGAAAGTCAAATAAATTAGCATACTTCTGTGTTGAGTTTGAGTCTCCTGACTCCCAGGTCCACTCCAGTAAAGCTCTCATCAGCAGCGATGGTATCGATCTTGGTGAACTGGGTCTCTCTGATGGCCGTGCCTACAGCTCGGTCCGACTCATAGTAGTACAGGTTAAATGTCTCCTGCTCATCATAATACACACAAAGAAATGATCAAAGACAGAGCTGTCAATAGTCTGTGTTGATCTTTGAAGCAAAACACGTACTTATCTTCATCTCTTTCTCCCTCCCGTCCTCCCTCACCCCACATTCCCAACCACTATCTCCGATCCCTTGTACCTTGCAGGTTCCCAGGACTCCAGGCATGCTGTTACAGTCCCGGAGGGTGAACTTGACCTCGATATAGATCCTCCTGGCTCCGTCACGAGGGATCCAGCCTGTCCTCAGCCAGTTGTTCTGACTGGGACTCATCACGTTACACACCTGGTACGTGTGGATGGGACTGAAATACTCATCCATCTCATTTATAGCATCCCACTGCAGGAGATGGAGAGATGGAGGGAGGAGGATAAGGGGAAAAGAGAGAGAGGAAATGGAATGAGGGAAAGGGTTAGAGAATAAAGTTAGTCAGGAAGGGGGAAAGAGACGGTCCTGAAGATCCAAGGTTTCCAAAATACATTTGGTGTCACAAATGTTTCAACTGCCCTGCCAGAATGTTTGTCTAATTCCAGAAAACAGTACAGGCTAAGTAACATCATAGGGTTAGTCATACAGATCTGCTACAGTAACAGCAGGATTACATTCACAACACCCATTAATAACCACTGATACACATGATCATAACCCCTTCTACAACAGAATACTGCTTTAATTAGTCTCTTCAATGTGTCAGGCCTAAAGCCTTCATTCATTCTGCCAAGTATACACGTGTCTGGAGACAGACCTCTATACGACCGTCATATCAATTGAAAATCTCTTCAAACGGACTCGATTCCCATTACTTGCTGTATGCCATTCTGTGTTCCTTCTAAAAGCAGTGTGTTTCATTGTGTATCTGAAGCATTGCGTCATTCTCTCTTCAGTACTGTTTAAGGTGTGTGTTTGTGTTACTGCTGTCTTGATGTAATGCTGGGAACTATATGAGTGCGCTGTGATTAGCCCAGCTGTCTAGAGGGAATACAAGCAATGGCTACACTTAAACTTATTCCTTGAGGAAGAAGTCTTCACTTCTATAGATAACCTTTATATGACCCCCCCCCCCCATCCAGCTGTGATCAGGAATAGTCGACTCACACACGTAACTGCAGACAAACAGTTACACACTCAGTGCTAGACAAAAAGTACTATTCCTAGTCCACATTTAAATGTATTAAAGCTCCACAACTTTCAAGTGATTCTACTGATGTTGAACTCAGGTCAAATAGAGTAATTGGCAATGAGGTGTTGGTGTGTGTATACCTGTATGCATCCATCCTTGGGGCTTAGAGCTAAATGCATTATGTGAGTGCCTGGGTTATTGAAATGGAAAGAGGTGACCTGGGAAGAGCTTTTGACCAGAGCCAACTGAACTTGGCCCCAGCTAAGACGAGGCTTCACAAAAAGACCCACCACCTCTCCTCTCCTCCCCCTCCCCATCCCCACCTCCCCATGAGACAGAAACAGTATAGTAATTAAGATCTTGGACGTCTCACCCGTGTCAACCGCTCATCCTCTCATCTTTATCTGCTAAATTGAAATTGTCCTTGAACTCATGAAGCCCTGCTTTAATTAGCCTTTCTCATTATTCCCATCTTCCCATCAACATCTTCTTTCCCACTCTCATCTTTAATGGGAAACTAACATTTTCTCTCCAGTAATATTCCTGTTAGAGAGGAAATTTTCACATAATGAATCTGGCACACCTGATGCGGTTCCTCAGCACATTTGTGAGACTTGAGAGCTGGTGACTTGACTA
Organism: Oncorhynchus masou masou; assembly: GCF_036934945.1. Classification (NCBI taxonomy): domain Eukaryota; kingdom Metazoa; phylum Chordata; class Actinopteri; order Salmoniformes; family Salmonidae; genus Oncorhynchus; species Oncorhynchus masou. The sequence continues at coordinate 35,078,162 of NC_088217.1, forward strand.
GATTATGATCTGTATGGTATATGAGATGGCATTTCAATCTGTTGTGACAGTAGGATAAAAGGTTAAAGTGATTGACTGGCTGCTGTCAGCTCTACTGAGGGATCCAAGGAGTGTTTCTTTGTATGCCTGGGTGACATGGAGATGATATGACTCTATCGCCCCGACAACACATATAAACGGCCACAGAGATATGTGGCTGTGTGTGTGTGTCTGTGAGTGAGTGAGTGAGTGAGTGAGTGAGTGAGTGAGTGAGTGAGTGAGTGAGTGAGTGAGAGAGTGAGTGAGAGAGTGAGAGAGTGAGAGAGTGAGAGAGTGAGAGAGAAAGAGCGAGGGAGAGAGGAATTAATTGGGCTGTACATTGCACATCTGTTTCCTGCCTGCCAACACAGACCATCTCCAATCAGGATTCATCAGATGTGGCAATCACAGACAACACAGTTATCCCATTCACACACTCAAGTATGCACACACACACACACACACACACACACACACACAAGCACACACAATATGAACGAGGCCACAGATAGACATATACAGTTGAAGTCGGAAGTTTATATACACCTTAACCAAATACATTTAACCCCAGCTTTTCACAATTCCTGACATTTAATTATCGTAAAAATTCCCTGTCTTAGGTCAGTTAGGATCACCACTTTATTTTAAGAATATGAAATGTCAGAATAATAGCAGAGAGAATAATTTATTTCAGCTTTAATTTCTTTCATCACATTCCCAGTTGGTCAGAAGTTTGCATACACTCAATTAGTATTCGGTAGCATTGCTTTTAAATTGTTTAACTTGGGTCAAACGTTTCAGGTAGCCTTCCACAAGCTTCTCACAATAAGTTGGGTAAATTTTGACCCACTTCTCCTGACAGAGCTGGTGTAACTGAGTCAGGTTTGTAGACCTCCTTGCTCGCACACGCTATTTCAGTTCTGCCCACAAATTGTCTATGGGATTAAGGTCAGGGCTTTGTGATGGCCACTCCAATACCTTGACTTTGTTGTCCTTAAGCCATTTTGCCACAACTTTGGAAGTATTAATGGGATCATTGTCTATTTGGAAGACCCATTTGCGACCAAGCATTAACTTCCTGACTGATGTCTTGAGATGTGGTTTCAATTTATCCACATAAGTTTTCTTCATCATGATGCCATCTATTTTGTGAAGTGTACCAGTCCCTCCTGCAGCAAAGCACCCTCACAACATGATGTTGCCACCCCCGTGCTTCACGGTTGGGATGGTGTTCTTCGGCTTGCAAGCATTCACCTTTTTCCTCCAAACATAACAATGGTCATTATGACCAAACAGTTCTATTTTTGTTTCTTCAGACCAAAAATTACAATCTTTGTCCCCATGTGCAGTTGCAAACCGTAGTCTGACTATTTTATGGCGGTTTTGGAGCAGTGGCTTCTTCCTTGCTGCTTGAGCGGCATGACGGCTGCGTGGTCCCATGGTGTCCCATGGTGTTCTTGCGTACTTTTGTTTGTACAGATTGTTTGTACAGATGAACCTGGTACAGTCAGGCATTTGGAAATTGCTCCCAAGGATGAACAAGACTTGTGGAGGTCTACAATTGTTTTTCTGAGTTCTTGGCTGATTGTTTTTAGATTTTCCCATGATGTGAAGCTTAGAGGCACTGAGTTTGAAGGTATAATACATCCAAGGTACATCCAATTGACTCAAATGATGTCAATTAGCCTATCAGTAGCTTCTAAAGCCATGACATCATTTTCTGGAATTTTCCAAGCTGTTTAAGGCTTGGGTTTTGACAAGTTATGTCAGCTGTTATGACATATTATGACACCTTTATGACCCTGTCACAACGTGTTTTGACACTGGGTGTCAAGTAAAGTGTTACCGTTTTATTCAATTTCCAAGTCATTTAACATTTCCATTGAAGTGAAAGAATCCCTTTAAGTACAAAGAGCCGGGCTTGTGTTGTCTAAGTGGCTGAGATAAAGAGATGAGCCAACCAATGCATACAAAGCCCCGATGAGATCTAATACATCCTCTGCCTAACAGACCACCAGTACTGGTAAAGGTACATAGTATGCACCAAGAAGAATGGGAGACAGAGCGACAGAGAGCAATACAGATTGTCAGAAGGACAATGAGCACCTACATACACTGTCCGAAAGAGAGTGAATGTGGTGCATAAGTTTCATACAACCATTTCTGGCTGTCTATAACACCCCTCTTCCCTCCTACGGGAGGAGGCAGGAGTACCCTGCAAAATAATCCTGTTGTTTTTAACGTAATTTATTGGCAGCCATTTTGTTGCCTGTAAACTACTGTATTCATGGTAACTATGAATTCCATATAAATAAATTCCAAAGCAAGTTTACAGTAATGTAATGTTAAAATAAAGATTCTTTGGAATTTACGATAACATACTGTACCTTTATTTATAGTAACTTGCAGGTACCTGGCTGCCAGTAAGTTACCATAAAAACAACATGAGATTGTTGACAGTGTAGAGTCAGATTTAGTACCTATGTCACCCAGAGACCAATCCTAACACAATCCTGCTCAGTCCCATCAAAGCTCCCACCGCATGCAGAAACTCATCCATTCCATAACAGAGGAAGGAAACCACAGAGAAAAATACTCTCTGGTCTGAGAGAGATTTCATTTCAGATTAGTGTATGGCATGGAAGAACCCTTTGAGTAGTTTGAACGTAGAAAGAGAAAACGAGTAGGATAGATAGACAGAGAGACAGAAATACCAATAGAGAGAAAGTGAGAGAAGAGGGAGGTAGCAAGACAGAAAGAAAGTGGTAAACTGACTGGGACTAGGGCATGCTGTGCTGTGCTGTGCTGTGCTGTGCTGTGTTGTGGAATTTGTGGTGGTGATGGTGGTGATGGTGTCTATATGAAGTTAAAGTCCTGCATATTAATATTGGTGGAAATATTTTGCAGATTTTATTGCGATTTAATTTATTTGCAACCTGGTACCTGCAGCTAAATGCAGATAGCACTACTAGGTGATTTGAAAAGTCAGTCAATCGATCAATAATATAATAATAGTTTAAGCAGAACCTTTGTGAAACACCACAGCACAGTTGAAAAATATATGGCAAATAGAAATCCAATGTGGATGGTGTTAAGAGATAGATGGGAGGGGTTGTATGGAGCTGAAGGGTGGGACTAATAACAACAAGATAACTATTGGGTTCTTGGTCACCTCCCTGACCAAGGCCCCTCCCCCAATTGCTCAGTTTGGCTGGGCGGCCAGCTCTAGGAAGAGTCCATTTAAGAGGGATGAAGACCACTGTGTTCTTGGGGACTTTTGTGAGAGAAAAATTACATATTTACCTGATTTGTTTGACATGTAACAATTGTATACTTAACAACATTTCTGTTCAACTCATGCTGTGTTTTTATGGTCTACACCCTAATATGGTTTTACTTGAGATGGCTTGAGCTGACAATAGATTCATGACTTGGTGATAAAAACCTTAAAACTGGTATTCCATAGACAAGATGTGGTGGGTATAACTGAGATAGCCTGGAGGAATAGAACAAAACCGTTATTGTGCAGATTTTATTTATTCATTTTTTAAATATAACCTTTATTTAACTAGGCAAGACAGTTAAGAACAAATTCTTATTAAAAATGACGGCCTAGCAGGGAACAGTGGGTTAACTGCCTTGTTCAGGGGCAGTACGGCAGATTTTACCTAGTCAGCTCAGGGATTCAATCCAGCAATTTATCGGTTACTGGCCCAACACTCTAAGCACGAGGCTACCTGATGACCACAGGATGGACCCAGGATGACGTGGTGCCCCCCGATAAGCAATAGGAGGGGTTGAATCAACCATGACTATGCATTTTAGTGTCAGCTATATAAGATCTCTGCATTGTCTGTAAAGGTTAAGCTCTCGGCAACACACAAGAGTGTGGGGTCAACAGCTTCATTATTACAATAATTCATCAATATTGAATAAAGATGATTGTTTAAAGAAATGACCATCTCTCTCACTTGATTAGAATATTCCACGACACCTTCAATGCTGCAGACATTTTTTGGTACCCTTCCGCAGATCTGTGCCTCAACACAATCCTATCTTTGAGCTCTACTGACAATTCCTTCAATCTCATGGCTAGGTTTTTGCTATGACATGCCCTGTCAACTGTGGGACCTTATATAGACCTTTCCAAATCAAGTTACAATAAATTGAATTGACCTCATGTGGACTCCAATCAAGTTGTAGAAACATCTCAAGGATGATCAATATAAACAGGATGCACCTGAGCTATATTTTGAATCTCATAGCAAAGGGTCTGAATACTTATGTAAATGTGATATTTCAGTTTCTTCTAATTTATACATTTGCAAAAATTCATAAAAACCTGTTTTTGCTTTGTAATTATGGGGTATTGTGTATAGATTGATGAGGAAAACAAACCATTTAATCCATTTAGAATAAGACTGTAAAGTAACAAAATGTGAAAAAGTCAAAAGTCTGAATACTTTCCGAGTGCACTGTATATTTACGAAACAATTAATGGGGGATTGGACAATCTGCAATATTAAAGTTGATCTACCCCCCCAAAAAATAAATAATAATAATGGTGGAAATATCACCCATTACCCAGTCACTCTCTACCACACAATCAGGATATGAATCCAGCAACTCTTAATAATCTGGATGCCCAACAGTGTGTCTGCGTTTGTGTGTCTATGTGGGTGAGTGTGGTGACAGCGATAACCTTTCAGTAATATGAGTGCTAGTTGCACAGGTCTGGTATCAATGGGTTATAAGGTGTAATTGGTGTCTATTCTGAGATCCAATTTCAATTGTGTGTGTGTGTGTGTGTGTGTGTGTGTGTGTGTGTGTGCATGCGTGCGCATTCTATAGATATGGATCAACTAATCTATGCCTTGGTGCTCTCATGATCCAACCCCGTATCTTGCTCTATGGAGTCTATATGGTTTATAAAACAGACATGATGATTGAATAAAAACACTGTTTAAGTTAGTACACAGGTATTCACCATATTCAGGAAGCTATATAAAAGTTACACAATCCTTTCTCACATGTCTTCCCTTCATTTGTTCATGTCCTTTCTCTCTCAGGTCTCTAACCCTCTCACTCCACCTTTATCTCTCTCTGAAATCTAGTCCGTGCTGCGACTGTGTCAGAGCTGTTTTTCCGACAGGATCCATCTGTACTGTCCTATCAATCACACAACGTTATGGGTGACAACTGCACCTGCTTAAGACCCTTGGGGGGTTATGTGTGTGCATGCGTGCATGTTTGTGCATGTGTGTCTGACAGCGTGTGTGATGACAGGGGGTACGGGTGGGTTTTTGACACTTGGTTTCATCATTATCTCATCCAAATCATGGTTTCTACTGTCTGAGTTTATCACCCCCCCTTCACACACAAAAACAAACACACAAACACACACATACACGCACACACACGGTCCTGTCAGTGGTATCGATCGCATCTCGGGGCTACTGGTGGATGAACCTGTCATGGCCAACAAGGGGCGGACGGCAGGATAATGAAGTCTTTCTACTCTGTCTGATAGCTCCTGACATTTCTGTGTGTGTGTGTGTGTGAGTTTTGCAGCTCTATGGGGTTCCAAGAGCTGCCCACGGGCATCCTCAGTGCTGCCTGACTAAATTGGAAGGAAGGAGGCCCCCTGATGGGGAGACGTGATCCGTCATGTCATATAAACGAGCCACAGACAGTGGGGAGAGCTAGGGGTGCTAATAAAGACCTCTTAATCTGTTATATATACACACACACACAACACACAGGGCTAGTTAGCAGTCTATTTCATATGTCTCATCGGTCAGTCCAGATAAAATCTATTTCAACACCTCTCTCTTGTCAATAGATGTTATGCCCAGTCTGCAAATTACTTGATATCTCCATTCTGAGAATATCTATTGCTATCCTCTTTCCACAGGTACATGTATGTAGCCTATACTGAACATCAACCATTCCCTTCCTCTCTCTGCAGAAGTGTAAGACAATGTTCACACTTTGCCTGTTCTATACATATTCTATGCTATATTTCCTGGACCCAGTCAGCCATAAGCTTTGGAACATTCACAAGACACCTAAACGTCTTCTCCATCCCCTCTCCATACTCCCCCTTTCCTTCCCTTCATCTCAAGCTGATGCTCACACACACACACCGGTATGATTTCTCTCTCGCTAGGCCTGTCCAGGATTTCACACTTGATGAGCAGCAGGAAGAAATTAACAAATTAAATGTGTTCTAGGAAGGTTCTTGTAACATCAGACGGTTTCTGTCACGATCGTCGGAAGGAATGCGAGTTGGGTTCCACATATTTATTTACAGTGAAACTTCAAAAAACAATAAACATACAATGAACGTGCAGTAACGTCGTGCACAAAGCACTAACACAAAACAATATCCCACAATGCAGGTGGGAACAGGGACACCTTAAGTATGATCCCTAATTAGAGACAACGATAATCAGCTGCCTCTACTTGGGAACCACACTAAAACACCCACATAGAAATAAAACGACTAGAATACCCGAGTCACGTGACAGATTCTGAAGCAAAGAAAATACATTATAGAAAACTGGTGTTGCTGGGGTGGCACATTTCATACAATGCAAACTGTCAGTGGCAAAATGACCACAGTGTTGTCTGTATGTGAGCCTGTGTGTTTGTGTGTGTGTGTGTGTGTGTGTAGGGGCCTATCAGTCTGCTTCTCGTGACAGAAACTGTCATGACACCCGTTTATCACAGACCCCACAGGGGAGCGCCTTTCCTCCACAAGGGCACTGTTACCAGAGCTCAGCCACTCACCGCAACAAGATCTCACGCTTTCACCAATTTGAGTTTAGATTATGACTTTTGTCCATGTTTCACATTTCTAGGTGTTTTGGACACTCTGGTTGCTCTGCTGCTGTTGCCGGCACCTTGTGGCTGGTTAAATTTAGGCATTAATTAGTTAACTGAAGGTTTGGGATAGGGTTAAAAAAATAACCCCACAGTGACATTTAGGTATTAATTCAGAATGGTTAAGGGTTAAGGTTTGGGATAGGGTAAAAAATAAAAGACTGGGATTGAACACTTGACCCTCGGAGCAGGCCCTTGCGGCTTACGCCCATCCACCATCCTCGTCCACATGCCCTAGCAAAACCCCAGCCGACTTGATGGTAATAGCGCTCACTGTTGCCGATAGTGGCTGGTTTTCAAGGCATCTCCCGACGTCCTGTGTACCTGGACAGATGCAGGATTTTGAAGTGGATCTAGACTGACCTGGCTGCTTTCCACTACTGCCAACACACACCACGTGCGCACACACACACACATTCCCATAAAATACATTTTCTGCCCAGTCTTCTCTTTCTGTCCCTCCATCCCGGCAGTTTGCCTCAAATATTTGCATGACTCTTTTCCACACACACAATAAAAATGTGTCACTACAGGGATGTGCACACAGTCACACGTACACAGAAAATTCAAGGAATACCAACATAAATCCTCACATCGGTCAAATTTATCACTGCAAATGATCCAGTACATTTTGATTATACCTCCAATTTTTGTATTACCCAGACTTTTCGAAAGTCTTGAGTGCAGATAAGTGTGGTAGAGAGGCCTCTGCTAACCATTGCTATGGTCCTGTCTGAGAGCCTTCTAAAACTGAATAGCTTTAAAGGGCAAAAGAGTCTAAGTAACATAATTTAAAAGTCCCCATCAAAATCCCCCAGTTTAAGATAGAGATATGTTTTTTGCATGGGCTGCGCCTGAATCCACCACATCTGCCTATGTCAGCCTTCCTCATCTGCGGTGGAAGGTGGCCGAGATACAGCGATGTTTGTCAGACCATGAGACATCTTGAAAAGCTGTCTTTTCACAAAATTGTCTGTAACGTCAGAACGGTTTGGCTAATATGACCACACTACGGCAATATGAATCTCTCGCGGATATGATGGTGTTATTTCATTTTGATGTAGGAGCCCAGTCTGAAGGTAACCCAATACGAGTTTAAACTAATGAATGGATGAATGGAGGAATTGATCAAAACAAACAAACTGAAATATCACATTTACATACAGTGGCAAAGAAAAGCATGTGAACCCTTTGGAAATACCTGGAGTTCTGCATAAATTGGTTATAAAATTTGATCTGATCTTCATCTAGGTCACAACAGACAAACAGTCTGCTTAAACTAATAACACACAAAAAATTATATGTTTTCATGTCTTTATTGAACACACCGTGTAAACATACACAGTGCAGGGTGGATAAAGTATGTGAAGCCTTGGATTTAATAACTTGTTGACCCTCTTTTGGCAGCAATAACCTCAACCAAACTTTTTCTGTAGTTGCGAATCAGACCTGCATAACAGTCAGGGGGAATTTTGGACCATTCCTCTTTACAAAACTATTTAAGTTCAGCAATATTCTTGGGATGTCTGGTGTAAACTGCTTGCTTGAGGTCATGCCACAGCAGCTCAATCAGGTTGAGGTCAGGACTCTGACTGGGCCACACCAGAAGGATTTTTTTCTTCTGTTGAAGCCATTCTGTTGTTGATTTACTTCTGTGTTATAGGTCATTGTCCTTTTGCATCACCCAACTTCGGTTGAGCTTCAATTGGTGGACAGATAGCCAAACATTCTCCTGCAAAATGTCTTGATAAATTGGACATTTATTTTTCCATCAATGATAGGCACTCAATATCCAGGACCAGAGGCAGCAAAGCAGCCCCAAACCATAATGCTCCCTCCACCATACTTTACAGCTGGGATGAGGTTTTGATGTTGGTGTGCTGTGCCTTTTTTTCTCCACACATAGTGTTGAGTGTTCCTTCCAAACAACCCAACTGTAGTTTCATCTGTCCACAGAATATTTTGTCAGTAGCGCTGTGGAACATCCCGGTGCACTTTTGCAAACTTTTTTTTTGGACAGCAGTGGCTTCTTCCGTGGTGTCCTCCCATGAACACCATTCTTGTTTAGTGTTTTACGTATCGTAGACTCGTCAACAGTGATGTTAGCATGTTCCAGAGATTTCTGCAAGTCTTTAGCTGACACTCTAGGATTCTTCTTAACCTCATTGAGCATTCTGTGCTGTGCTCTTGCAGTCATAATTTAAAAAATATATTTTTAAAAAATTCAACCATTCTTCGGAAGACAAATATCTTAGTTTTTCACAGATTTGTTGCTACATAGACATACATTTGACATATACATGGTACTTTTAAATATAACAACAATAAATGACCAAACAAACTCTTCAATCCCACCCCTCAAACACTCTCAGCCCCTCCTACCTATCACCATAGACCGCCCTCTCAGCCCCTCCCACCTATCACCATAGACCACCCTCTCAGCCCCTCTCACCTATCACCATAGACCGCCCTTGTTTGGTTTCCATGTGCCATACATTTTTCAATTGTGCTGTGATGTTTCACAAAGTTTTTAATCTTTCTAATCATATAATATCCAAAGATTATGAGCTAAAAATAAAAACCTTTCCTACGAGTATTATTATATTATTTATTGATGGCCATGGCTTTCCAAGTCACCCAACACTGCTATTTGTAAGGTTAATTTTAAGTGCATGTTGTGATTTTTGACCATTCCTGAACCTGTGACCAGAAACAAGCTACATAGGGGCAATACCAGAATAAATTATCTTTTGATTCTGTCTCTTCGCAACAACATCCACAGAGCTGAGATTGTTGTATGCCCCATATACAGTTGAAGTCGGAAGTTTACATACACTTAGGTTGGAGTCATTATTAAAATTTATTTTTCAACCACTCCACAAATTTCTTGTTAACAAACTATAGTTTTGGCAAGTCGGTTAGGACGTCTACTTTGTGCATGACACAAGTAATTTTTCCAACAATTGTTTAAAGACAGATTATTTCACTGTATCACAATTCCAGTGGGTCAGAAGTTTACATACACCAAGTTGACTTCAACCTTAATATATAATGAACATCCTCAACAGGGGGAACATATTAGGTGTGCAACATGCTCAATGATATACTCAACTGCATATATGACATAGCTCCTCCACTTCTATTCAAAATATCAATCATAAACATAAAAGTTTATTTTTTTTAATTGCGCAAAGAATGCTTTTTTATTAATCAACATATTTGAGTTGAACTATAACATTTGTTCTATATTTTCTGGAGGATAAAACTTACATTTTAACCAACTTGTATGGCTTTTTTAAGAAAGGGCAATACTTTAAACAAAATTTCATTTTCATTTAGTCAGAAATGCGAAGTTGTCATCTGTATGAAGGCAAAATAGCAATTTTTGAACAAAGGCTTTTCTTAATAATCTACTGGAGAACCATTTGGGGTTTAAGTATAACTTATGTATGAGTGAAGCTTTAAGTGAGAGGTTTAAAGCTTTAATATTTAATAATTTTTGCCCCCCAAACTCATATTCATTATATAAATAGGCACGTTTAATTTTGTCTAGTTTAGCATTCCAAATAAAATGAAATGTCATTAGTAAGTAAGTAAACTGTGATTGGACCAAAGAGTTAATCAATGTAATTTTGTCCATAAATAGACAAGTATTTACCTCTCCATGGTTGCAAAATCTTATCTATTTTTGCAAACTTTCTATTGAAATTAATTGTGGTAAGTTAATTTATATTTTTTGAGATGTGAATACCAAGTATGTCTACTTCAACATCCGCCCATTTTATTGGTAAACTACAAGGTAATGTAAACACTGTATTTCTTAATGATCCAATATGTAATATGGAACACACACTTGTCATAATGAGATTTTAATCCAGAGAGGCTAGAAAAGTGATCAAGATCTTCAATGAGACTGTGCAGGGATCCAGATTGTGGACTTAAGAAAAAAACTAGTCATCAGCATACATTGACACTTTTGTTTTTATCCCCTGGATTTCTAACCATTTGATGTTGTTGGATCTAATTTTAATAGCTAGCATTTCAATGGCCATAATAAATGGATATTGGAACAACGGACAGCCTTGTTTTACTCCTCTTTAAAGCTCAATACTTTCTGAGAAGAAACAATTGTTTACTATTTTACATCTGGGGTTGCTGTACATATAAGAGATTCACCAAAATGAAAGTATTCCAGGCATTTATATATAAATTCTAATTGTACATTATCAAACGCCTTTTCAAAATCTGTCATGAAGGTTTTTTACATGGACAATATATTGGAGATAATATATGACAATTACTTGAAACAATTGAACATTATGAAACATTGAAGATACCTGGTCTGGTATCGTCAATGTTTCATAGTGTTCAATTGTCTAAATGCCTAAGAAACCTGTCTGATCAGGATGAACAATATCTGGTGTAATCTTTTATATTCTATATGCTATGCATTTTGCCACGATTTTTGCATCACAACATTTATGCGTTAGAGGCCTCCAGTTTTTTAAATGGACTGGATATATATACCTACCATCTGGGTCCTGTTTAAGTAGTAATGAAATCAGACTTTCCTGTTGGGTACCTGAAAGTCTACCATTTGTGTAAGAGTAATTAAAACATGCTAAAAATTGATCTTTGAGTACATCAAAAAAGGTCTGATATACCTCTACTGGTATACCGTCAAGCCCTTGTGTTTTTAAAGACTGAAAATATGGTATTGCCTCAAAATATTCCTCTTCTGTAAGTTAGCCTTCACACCGGTCTTTCTGTAAATACGTTAATTCTACATTATTATTTTGATTATTAGGGGGAATAAATCCTTACAGTTAACATCATTCTGTGGAAATGGAGGAGCCTGAAAATAAAACATATGCTTAAAATATTTTGCTTCCTCTTTCAAAATATAATTTGGTGAATTATGGATGACTCCATTTGTAACGATTTTCTGTAAATTATTTTTGGTAGAATTTCTGTTGAAAATTCAAAAACATTTTGTGCATTCTTCCCCATTTTCCACCCAATTCGCTTTACTTTTTGTAATACAATGCACTTAATCGTTCTTGAATAAGTACCTCCACTTCTTTTTGTTTTTCCTCTAACCTATTTTGTGACTCTATAGTACAGTTACCATTACCATCTACCTGCACTGTTACTTCCTCTATTTCCTTTATTAGTCTAATCTCTTTTGACCTAAACTGATTTTGTTTTAATGATGAGTATTGTAATGAATGGACTCTAAAAGTACATTTGAAAGGGTCCCATACAATAAGGGGATCTGCTGTACTGTTGCTGGTATTTTGGCCCATTCCTCCATGCAGATCTCCTCTAGAGCAATGATGTTTTGGGGCTGTTGCTGCGCAACACAGACTTTCAACTCCCGCCAAAGATTTTCTATGGGGTTGAGATCTGGAGACTGGCTAGGAAACTCCAGGACCTTGAAACGCTTCTTACGAAGCCACTTCTTCGTTGTCATGCTGAAAGACCCAGCCACGTTTCATCTTCAATGCCCTTGCTGATGGAAGGACGTTTTCACTCAAAATCTCACGATTCATTCTTTCCTTTACACGGATCAGTCATCCTGGTCCCTTTGCAGAAAAACAGCCCCAAAGCATGATGTTTCCACCCCCATGCTTCACAGTAGGTATGGTGTTCTTTGGATGCAACTCAGCATTCTTTGTCCTCTAAACACAACGAGTTGAGTTTTTACCAAAAAGTTCTATTTTGGTTTCATCTGACCATATGACATTCTCCCAATCTTCTTCTGGATCGTCCAAATGCTCTCTAGCAAACTTCAGATGGGCCTGGACATGTACTGGCTTAATAACCTCTTAGAGCCACCCGACACACTAGCGTCCCACCTTGCCAACAAGAAATGCAAATGCGCAACGCCAAATGCTAATAGCACTCGTTAAAACTCAAACTTTCATTAAAACACAAATATATTTCTCCCTCCAAGTCCTTTTTCCACCCAAACTCACCTATATTTGTAGAATGAGTTTCCTGTAAACAATAGATAATTTATTCTTTCTCTTTTAGCCATGTAAAAAATGTATATTTTTTGATGATCTGCTAAGCCATTACAATTATACTTATTTCCCCCACTTACCATAATCCTACCCAATTTTCAATTATACTTACCTCAACCAATGTTTGTAATCTTATCATTAAAAAGCACCATGATGATTAAGTGTCCATATAACTGTACCAAAATAATTTACACTGTTAGGCATACTGTAGCTGCAACTTTGTAATCCTCCAATTGTCCTAATATCCCACCCACTAAAACCTCCCCCCATATCTAGGTCTGTTGTCACTAAGACCATCAGACCATCTCCCTGACTCATGATGCACCTTTGCGTCCTAAGGCAAACACTTGGCCGCCAATTGGCATTGGCCAGAGGGAAATATGGGCAGTCCCATGATAACATAATTATCTATGAGGATGCCTAAGATAACTAACCAAATAACATGGAAAACAATCAGAAACAATATATATAGTAACAATAATAGATCATATTAATATAAATAAAAGCACAATCTAACAGCATGCTCATATTTGAAAGTTCTAGCAAGGCTATAAGCATGTCATCCCAGCCTGCTCAGTTCATTGGATTCAATTGTTGGTAAAACAAATAATACAAATACATTTAAAAAAGAGAAAACAACCTAAATATATCGCAAGACAATTCCCTTTTTTTATGTCTATTACATGCATGACATATTGCATGTATTCCTCATTATATCTTGTTGTATTCTGACAAAAAAAGGAAGAAGGAACATAGAGTCTACGGCCACTAATGACTGCAAGTAAAAATGAGTCTTAGGCATCACATTATATCCTGTTGTATCATGCCAGTCATCTTTGCAGAACGGCCACTCCTAGGGAGAGTAGCAACAGTGCTGAACTTTCTCCATTTACAGACAATTGGACTTACCGTGGACTGATGAACATCAAGGCTTCTAGAGATATTTTTGTCAGTCTTTCCAGCTTTATGCAAGTCAACAATTCTTAAATGTAGGTCTTCTATGATCCCATTTGTTCAAGGCATGGTTCACATCAGACAATGCTTCTTGTGAACAGCAACCTCAAATTTTGTGAGTGTTTTTTTATAGGACAAGGCAGCCCTAACCAACATCTCCAATCTCGTCTCATTGATTGGACTCCAGGTTAGCTGACTCCTGACTCCAATTAGCTTTTGGAGAAGTCATTAGCCTAGGGGTTCACATACTTTTTCCAATCTACACTGTGAATGTTTACATGATGTATTAAATACAGAAAATAAAAATAAAACAATTTGTGTGTTATTAATTTAAGCACTATGTTTGTCAGTTGTTGTGACTTAGATGAAGATCAAAGGGTTCACATCTATTTCTACTCCTGCATTGACTTGGCAGGATCATTGTCCTGTTGGAAGGTGAACCTTCGCCCCCTTGTCTGAGGTCCTGAGCGCTCTGAAGCAGATTTTCTCCGTTCATCTTTCCCTCGGCCCTGACTAGTCTCCCAGTCCCCGCCACTGAAAAACATCCGCACAGCATGATGCTGCCACCATCATGCTCCACCGTAGGGATGGTACCAGGTTTCCTCTAGGCGTGAATCTTGTTTTCATGGTCTGAGAGTCCTTTAAGTACCTTTTGGCAAACTCCAAGGGGCTGTCATGTGCCTTTCACTGAGAAGTGGCTTCCGTCTGGCCACTCTACCATAAAGGAAAAGGGGTCCTATAGCAAAGGGATCCTATGAAAACCTGCTCCAGAGTGCTCAGGGCCTCAGATTGGGATGAAGCTTCACCTTCCATCATGACAATGACCTTAAGCACACTGCTAAGACACCCAGGAGTGGCTTTGGGACAAGTCTCTGAATGTCCTTGAGTTGCCCATCCATAGCTTGTACTTGAACCTAATCGAACATCTCTGGAGAGAACTGAAAATAGCTGTGCAGCGACTCTCCCCATCCAACCTGACAGAGTTTGAGAGGATCTGCAGAGAAGAATGGGAGAAACTCCCCAAATACAGGCATGCCGATCTTGTAGTGTCATAGCCAAAAAGACTCGAGGCTGTCATTTTTTGCAAAATAAAAATAAAAAACATGTCATTATGGGGTATTGTGTATAGATTGATGAGGGGGTGAAAAAAACAATTTAATCAATTTTAAAATAAGGCTGTAATGTGAAAAAAGTCAAGGGGTTTGAAAACTTTCCCAATGCACTGTATACCTCTAGGGGTTCTAAAATTCCAAATCAAATAGCTAAATGATCCATGGTATGACCATCTTAAAACAATCCCATATGTTAGTTTAGTAAAACTCCCCTCCCCCCAAAGGCTTAGACTTTAGATTAAGGGCATTTTTACCTACAAGAACATATGACAATTCTATAACATATGTGATGTGGATTAGAACTCCCTATAAGTCAGGTCTTAAAACCTTTATGCCAACTTCAAACTGACATCTCAAAGTGTTTGCCAAACTCTGCACCCGGAGGAGTCTATTCATTCATGTCTGTGTCTTAACAATCACATCACCAGACAATGAGTTGATTGGTTGATTGGGTAATTGTGTCCCAGCAGGGGAGGGAGGCATGTTGGGTAAATCACCATGATGACATCTCTGACAGGAGCATGGGAAATAAAGTGACAGTTCTAACACACATGGATGTGTGTGTGTGTGTGTGTGTGTGTGTGTGTGTGTGTGTGTGTGTGTGTGTGTGTGTGTGTGTGTGTGTGTGTGTGTGTGTGTGTGTGTGTGTGTGTGTGTGTGTGTGTGTGTGTGTGTGTGTGTGTGTGTGTGTTAGGACAGTGACAGCTCTATGCTCTGATCACTCTGAGAGTGGCTAATTCAATACCCCATGCATCATTCCCTGCTGTTAGAATATGCACATTTACAGACGAGGAAACAGGGGGTAGCTCTGTCCTCCCCTGTCATCGCCTCTTTCCTCTCCTCCATCTACCGCTTCTCCTCCCTGTACTTATCACCTCTTTTTCCTCCCTCCCTCCAGTTCTATTGGTCTCTTCTTTCCTCTCCTCCATCTACCGCTTCTCCTCCCTCTACTTCTCGCCTCTTTTTCCTCCCTCCCCCAGTTCTATTGGTCTCTTCTTTCCTCTACCTCCACACCGTTCCCCCCTCGTCCTTGTCCTCGTCCTCTACCTTCCTCTCTCCTCTCTCTCTCCCCTCTGGCTCTTAACAATAACAATATAAATGTATTTCTTCCCACTTGTCACTGCGTCTCAAAACGCTTTACACTTGTCTCCCCTTCTTTCCCCTTGTTCTTGTCCTTCTCTCTCCCTCTTTGTCTTCCCTCTCCTCTTTTCTAGATCAAACAACGTGTCAGACTGACATGGGATAGTGAGAAAGGAAGCTGATAGGAGAATAACGGGGCCTCAACTTTCAACAACAAGTTCTAGTTAATGCACTTTACCACTCCACTGTATCTCTGCCTCAGTATTCAGATGGTTTACACACACACAACCATAAGTGAAAACATGCACACACACACACATGTGCACACACACACACACAAAATAAATCTTACCCCATGTGATGGGTATGTTAGCCAGCCCCAGTCGCCTGATATCGAGGAGGTGTCTAGTAGATTCACTGCAAAATAGAAAGAACATCTGTGAGGATAAACGTCAATGAAATGTGTGTAGTACTCACAGTCACACACACTATAATGAACAGAGTGCATGGACAGGAGCACAATATTACCAGAACACTGGCAACAGTCTGTGTGTCTGCGCTAGCATTTGTGTGGCTGCTGGGTCTGACTATTAGGCTTGCTAATCACCTTAGTGCTGAAGTTTCTCACTGGGTGATCAATAAAGTTGATTAGCACACAAGCACTCCCATCCAAAACTCACACTTCTCCATTCCAACCCCAACCTCAGCCCTCCATCCAGCATGGAGACAACATGCGGTCCCAGACAGCTAGCCATCCCCTGGGCTCTTCCCACGTTTATTGACAGCCACATAATGCTAAGGGTTGTTAAAGCAGGCTCCAAGGTGACCCTAAGAAATGTGGTGGTGAAGGTTTTGTATCTCTGTGTCACACTGCTTCATGTTGCGCAGCTCAAACTGTACTGGGCTGTGACACCAAATCAAATCAAATGTTATTTCTCACATGCGTCGAATACAACAGGTGTAGACTTTACTGCGAAATGCTTACTTACGAGTCTTTCCTAATGAAACAGAGTTTAAAAAAATAAAAAATAGCAAAAAGGTAAAATGTTTATATTTGTCCTTTTCACATTTGCATTTTAGTTTTACACTTACAGAATGTGTCACCTGTGTTGTGAATTGGAAATGTAAACAAGAACCTTTCTGTTACTGTTCCAACGCTCTAATTGCTCTAACACAAGAGGAGTAAAGTACACAAAAATGAAGCTGTATACAGGGAGTACCAATACCTGTACCGTATCACTGTGCAGGGGTGCAAGGTGTTTGAGGAAGATACAGTATGTAAAGGCAGGGTAAAGACTAGGAATCAGGATAGATAATAATAAGAGTAAAATAAAGAAGTAGCAGTATATGATGACTGTGAAAGTGTGTGTGTGTGTGTGTGTGCGTGTGTGTGTGTTTGTGTGTTTGTACAGTATGTAGTGTTTGTGTTCATGTGTATGTGTGTGAGAGAGCCAGTGTAGTGTATGTGAGTGAGTGTATATATAGTATTGTCAGTGTGCATAGAGTCAGTGCAAGATAGAATCAATTCAGAATAGACAGGGTAACCACTTGATTAAATATTTAGTAGTCTTATGGCTTGAGGGTGGAAGCTGTCTCGGAGCCTGTTAGTCCAATTGCCGATTCTCTGGTACTGTCTACAGGACTGTCGCAGAGTGTACAGCCTATGGCTAGGGTGGCTGGAGTATTTGGCAATTTTTCAGGCCTTCCTCTGACACCGTCTGATATAGAGGTCCAAGTGGCAGGTAGTTCGGCCCGAGGAGGGGAAGAGGTGCTGTCGTGCCCTCTTCACGAGACTGTGCAAGTGTGTGTGGACCATGTTAAGTTCTCAGTGATGTGGACACCAAGGAACAAAGCTCTGGACCCGCTCCACTACAGCCACGTTGATGTGGATGAAAACGTGCTCTCCTCCCTGTTTCCTGTAGTCCAAGATCAGCTCCTTGGACTTACTGACATTGAGGGAAAGGCTGTCACCATGCAGGGATACACACACCTGTGTGACAGATGAGGTGGGATGCCTGAGGCCGGGGTCGTTGTCACAGCATCCTGGAGCAGAGCATCACCGCAGTTATGTTGCCTTGACCCAGTTTACCCTCCGAGCCCTGGGAGCCCAAACCTCCACCTCATACTCAGGGAGGTCTGCATAGCTACACTACTCTCTACCTCCCTCTATCACCCTCCCTTTATCCCTCTCTTTCTCTTGCTTTCTCTCCATCTCTCTATCTCGCTTCTCTCTCTCTCTCTCTCTCTCTCTCTCTCTCTCTCTCTCTCACACACACACACTTTCTCCTGCTCTCTCTCGTATTGTAAATAGCTGGCATGGTGGAGGTCCTAATTTGGGTGTGCTAGTGCTGAGGAGGGCAGTGGGTCAGAACACTGAAACAGATGGCACTGCCACCCTTCCCCCATCTCCCTCTGTCATCTTTCTCCCCCTCTCCCTCCCCCAGGGTGCCTCTCTCCCACCATTTTGCCCTGATGATGTGTTCAGCCCCTTTCTCAATCCAAGGTCACAAATTGATGTCACTATTAGGAGCCTTCATTAAGCTCACGTGACATAATGAAAATATCAGCTCAATGTGACTGGATTTAGTCATTCTGCCAGGCACTGGGGGAATACCGCTATGCTTCTGTGAATACAGGACAAAAAACTGTTTCTCTTGCAGACTTTGATACATCATATCACGCCAAAGCCTTTGAAGACATAAATGGTATTCATTTAATTTCCTCTCAAATAAAAAATTCCCCTGTTTTTGAGGATGGTAAGTAATTTATTTTATTTGCTCTGCCTGTCTGGAATAGGACTTATAAACAACCATCAGCGTCGTAGATATATTTTCATTGTGATATACTGTAGATAGTGTGGAAAAAGTGGGCAGTGAGACAGTAATTAGCATGTTGTTGTTCACGTCTGTTTCTCTGATATATGAGAGAAAGTGATGGGGGAGAGAGAATGAGAGATAGAGAGAAAGATAGAGGTATTCACAGAGTGATTAGATAGAGACCAGATAGTAATATGAATTAGCTAGCCCTTGACTGGTGCAGACACCCAGACATGCCCCGGAGCATAGCCTAACTCAATGCCAGATCTGCAGACTGTTAACCTATCACTGCCATGGAGAGAGTAAATAAGAGTGGATAGGTTACCGCTTGCACTAATTGTGACAGTAGCAGTTGTGGTGCAGTTTCAATATGGTTATAGTACACGGGGCAACAGGAGCATAGTCCTCAGTCAACTATCATCCCTGTCCAACCCAGTGGTCCCAGCATCCACCTCAGTAGATCTGAGCCCAAGAATGTCGACCACTTCACATATCTGGGGAGCACCATCTCCAGAAAGCAAGCCAGTCATTGGGATGGCCTCAGCCTCAGAACAAGATACTCAACTATCACTCTTTGAAAATCTATAATCACAACCCAGCCAACTCATAGACATGACTTCCTTCTGATCCACCTGGCACTCCAAACCCCTCACAGCAGTAGACAACTTTGAGGAAGACAGAAACAACTAACTACAGCCAGAGCAAAGCGTCATTCCCGCACAATCAGACCAGCAACACCAGCAGAAGCACGTGTCCTTAATTTTTCAGAGTATAAGCTTCACAACTCTGTCTCCTGAGCCATTCAAGAACCCACAATAAACCTAAATGACTGCACAAAGTTGTCATAGTTGAAACTGACAGACTGGCAGAGATAGATAGTAGTTATATAACAGTGTATTATGAATTATGATATTGCTGTTTTCCAAGTACACCCACTCCAGTAGTGCCGGCAATGAGAGAGTTAAATGTTTTGCTTGAGGGGCCAGAGTGATTCTCCTAAAGTGCTCTCAGCTTGAAATGTTGTTTGTTCATCTTTCACTGTTCTCTGTTCATAACAGAAACCCACAAAAAATAAACCCTCATCTCTCTCTCTCTCTCTCTCTTTATTTACTCTCTCTCTGTAAGTCTTCTACTTAAGTGCAAGTGCTTGATGAAAAAGCTGTCTATGAAGCTTTTGAAGTTCTTTTGTCTTGTTAGGGACATGAAACATATTTCCCAGGGCAGTGGTCAAATTCTTTCCACCATTACTTTCTCTCGCCCCAACACATAATGAGTGTGTGTGTGTGTGTGTGTGTGTGTGTGTGTGTGTGTGTGTGTGTGTGTGTGTGTGTGTGTGTGTGTGTGTGTGTGTGTGTGTGTGTGTGTGTGTGTGTGTGCAGGAAAGGAGCATGTATCAAATCAGCCACTGCCTGAAACAGCCCCGGTCACAGAACTATGGCACACATCTGTCTCTCCATTTTCTCCCTCTCTCTCCCTCTCTCGTTCTCTCTCTCCCTCTCTAACAGCGCTGGTCACGGCAGGCTGTGCCGAGGCGTGCGTCTCAGGAAAAACAGGTGAATTATGGGCTGGGCAGAAGGAGAGGAAGTTAGGTTTAATGCCTGCAACGCAGTCTCCAGCACAACAACACGTTTAAAATCAAACAGGGAAAATAAACATGAAGGAAAAATAACCTGAGAGAGTGAGTGTTCAAAATCAAATTTCCCTCATAGGGTCAGGTTTCCAACAGAACATCATGTTTGTTTTATTTTTTTTTTACTTTTGAAAGTCAACTTTTCCTCTCAGAAATACACAATTTCTCAACCATCACCTTATGGGCTATTTTATTGTTTGTATAACCACCAATAAACAGTGTCATTTGTGAATTGTGGTGATAAATGCTTTCCCTTTACTTTGGCACCATAGTGAATGTTTAATTACATTTGATATTTAAAACCTTTTGTGACTACGGGGCAGTATTTTCATTTTTGGGGGAAAAAAAACGTTCCCGTAGTAAACGGGATATTTTGTCAGACGAGATGCTAGAATATGCATACAATTGACAGCTTAGGATAGAAAACACTCTAATGTTTCCAAAACTGTAAAAATATTGTCTGTGAGTATAACAGAACTGATGTTGCAGGAAAAAGCCTGAGACAAATCCAATCCGGAAGTGCCTCATATTTTGAAAGCGTTGCGTTCCAATGGGTCCCTATTGAGCAGTGAATGGGCTATCAACCAGATTACTCTTTCTCCGTATTCCCGAAGGTGTCTACAGCATTGTGACGTAGATTTACGCATTTATTTTGAATAATACCCGTAGGCGGCTACAATGCGCAAGTGGTCACCTTATGCTCCCAGAGAGATTCTCGCGTAAAATACAGAGGTAGCCATTACTCTAATCGGTCCTACTGAAAAACGAATTGTCCCGATGGATATATTATCGAATAGATATTTGAAAAACACCTTGAGGATGGATTATAAACAACCATTTCCGGGCGATTTCTCAGCCAAACGTGAAGAACAAATGGAGCTATTTCGCCTACAAAAATAATATTTTGGAAAAAAGGAACATTTGCTATCTAACTGGGATTCTCGTGAGTGAAAACATCTGAAGCTCATCAAAGGTAAACGATTTTATTTGATTGCTTTTCTGATTTCCATGACCAAGTTACCTGCTGCTTGCTGGACAAAATGCTATGCTAGGCTATCGATAAACTTACACAAATGCTTGTCTAGCTTTGGCTGTAAAGCATATTTTGAATATCTGAGATGACAGGGTGATTAACAAAAGGCTAAGCTGTGTCTCAATATATTTCATTTGTGATTTTCATGAATAGGAATATTTTCTAGGGATATTTATGTCCGTTGCGTTATGCTAATTAGTGTCAGGCGATGATTACGCTCCCGCATGCGGGATGGGGAGTCACTAGAGGTTTTAATAAAAAAATATATGTAAGTCCTTTATACTGTAAAACATCTATTTGTATGCATTGTAGAAAGTACTGGGGGCTAGTAAATTGGCATGTCCCACTGGTCATGTGTTGAGGTGTCGTGATATGTTTTGGGGACTTTGAGATATCTATCTATTATTTTGAATGCTAGACAGTGAGCAGAAGTACTTAATATATTGTATAGATCAATAAAAACAAAGGAGGAAATTAAAATCCCTTTTTTTACTGATATAATGTGTGTCACTCAGTTTTATGTCATTGGTGTTGCCACCTTAAAAATCACTGATTACAAAGATATACACTCACAGTCCAGTTTATTAGGTACACCTATATAGTACCGGGTTGGACCTGAATTCTTCGGGGCATGGATTCTCGGGGCATGAAGTCGGAAACGTTCCACAGGGATGTTTGTCCATGCACTGGCATCACGCAGTTTCTGCAGATTGAACGGTGGTACATCACCACCACCAACGTGAAACGTCGCCACCAGGCAGGATGGGTCCATGGACTCAGGTTGCTTATGCCAAATCCTGACTCTGCCATCAGCATGAGGCAACAGGAGCCAGGATTTGTCGGACCAGGCAATATTTTTCCACTCCTCAATTGTCCATTGTTGGTGATCGTGTGCCTACTGAAACCGTTTCTTCTTGTTTATAGCTGATAGGACTGGAACCCGGTGTGGTCGTATAGCCCGTCTGTAACAAGGATCGACAAATTGTGTGTTCCAAGATGCCGTCCTGCACACCACTGTTGTGCTGCGCTGTTATTTGTCTTTTTGTGGCCCGCTTCTTAGCTTGCAAGATTCTTGTCATTCTCCTTAGATCTGTCTCATCAACAAGCTGTTTTCACCCACAGGACTGCCGCTGACTGGATGTTTTTGTTTGTAGCACCATCCTCGGGAAACCTAGACACTGATGTGCTTGAAAAGCACATCAGGACGATTCTGAGTTTCTAGATCTGGCGTGCCTGGCACCGACGATCATACCACGGGAGGACATTCAATTTCAGCATTCAAAGAAGTGTCCATAGCGGACCATATTTCGATATATATTTTTATTTTCCAACATAATTTTCAAATAAATTCATTAAAAATCCTACAATGTGATTTTCTGGATTTTTTTTCTAATTTTGTCTGTCATAGTTGAAGTGTACCTATGATGAAAATTACAGGCCTCTCTCATCTTTTTAAGTGGGAGAACTTGCACAATTGGTGGGTGAATAAATACTTTTTTGCCCCACTGTATATTTTTTTTACTGGACTGATGGCCTGCATCTCATGGACAGTCTGAGGGGATGGAGGGGGCAGCAGTGAGGTTGCCTCTCTCCCGACTCACCATCCCTCCGCTCTCCCTCAAATCCGCTGAGAAAACTGGTGCCCCCGCACACCGGTGCCCCCGCACATTGACTCTGTACCGATACCCTCTGTATATAGCCCCTCTATTGTTATTTACTGCTGTTCTTAAATTATTCTCATCTCTTTTTTATGTATTTTCTTAAAACTGTTGGTTAATTTTTTTAAATTGTTGGTTAAGGGCTTGTAAGTAAGCATTTCACTACAAGGTCTACACCTGTTGTATTTGGCGCATGTGACAAATACAATTTGATTTGATTTGATTTTAAAGGGGGGACAGTCTTCCAGCTGATGGCGAAACTCAAGTTGCACTGCATTATTTCTATCTCATGCATCAATTCATGTTGTTAATTCTATGACCAGAGAAAGTGAAATATTCTTTGATATTAAAGAAGATACAAGCACTGTTACGGCGTTCTTCGTTTGTTGAAAGAGAGTCGGACCGAAATGCAGCGTGTTGGTTACTCATGTTTTTAATAGACAAATGACGATACATGAAATAACAAAAACAACAAACGGAACGTGAAAAAACCTATACAGCCTGTCTGGTTAACACTAACACAGAGACAGGAACAATCACCCACGAAATACAAAGCGAAACCCAGGCTACCTAAATACGGTTCCCAATCAGAGACAACGAGAATCACCTGACTCTGATTGAGAACCGCCTCAGGCAGCCAAACCTATGCAACACACACCCCTAATCAGCCACAATCCCAATAACTAAAAAAACCCACAAAGAATTACAACAAACAATAAACCCATGTCACACCCTGGCCTGACCAACTAATACACTAAAACACAAAATATTAAGACCAAGGCGTGACAGAACCCCCCCCCCCCCCCTAAGGTGCGGACTCCCGAACGCACCTCAAAACCATAGGGAGGGTCCGGGTGGGCGTCTGTCCATGGTGGCGGTTCCGGTTCGGGACGTGGACCCCACTCCATAAATGTCATAGTTCCTCCCTTTCGCGTCCTGGGATGGTCCACCCTCGCCGCCGACCATGGCCGAATAGTCCTCACCCAGAACCCCACTGAACTGAGGAGCAGCTTGTGACTGAGGGACAGCTCGGGACTGAGGGGCAGCTCGGGACTGAGGGGCAGCTCGGGACTGAGGGGCAGCCCGGGACTGAGGGGCAGCCCGGGACTGAGGGGCAGCCCAGGACTGAGAGGCAGCCCAGTACTGAGAGGAAGCCCAATACTGAGAGGAAGCCCAGTACTGAGATGAAGCCCAGTACTGAGATGAAGCCCAGCCAGGCAGTTGAATCCGGCAGATCCTGGTTGACTGGCGGATCCTGGCTGACTATCAGATCTGGCAGATCCTGGCTGACTGGCGCATCCTGGCTGACTGTCGGATCCTGGCTGACTGACAGATCCTGGCTG
Source organism: Oncorhynchus masou masou (assembly GCF_036934945.1). Taxonomy (NCBI): domain Eukaryota; kingdom Metazoa; phylum Chordata; class Actinopteri; order Salmoniformes; family Salmonidae; genus Oncorhynchus; species Oncorhynchus masou. The sequence continues at coordinate 35,102,717 of NC_088217.1, forward strand.
ACTGGCAGATCCTGGCCGACTGGCGGATCCTGGCTGACTAGCAGATCTGGCAGATCCTGGCTGACTGTCGGATCCTGGCTGACTGGCAGATCCTGGCCGACTGGCGGATCCTGGCTGACTGGCGGATCCTGGCTGACTGGCGGATCTGGAAGAGTCTGGTTGACTGGCAGATCTGGAAGAGTCTGGCTGAATGGCAGATCTGGAAGAGTCTGGTTGACTGGCAGATCTGGAAGAATCTGGCTGACTGGCAGATCTGGAAGAGTCTGGCTGACTGGCAGATCTGGAAGAGTCTGGCTGACTGGCATATCTGGAAGAGTCTGGCTGACTGGCAGATCTGGAAGAGTCTGGCTGGCAGATCTGGAAGAGTCTGGCTGACTGGCAGATCTGGAAGAGTCTGGCTGACTGGAAAGTCTGGCTGACTGGCAGATCTGGAAAAGTCTGGCTAACTGGCAGATCTGGAAGAGTCTGGCTGACTGGCAGATCTGGAAGAGTCTGGCTGACTGGCAGATCTGGAAGAGTCTGGCTGACTGGCAGATCTGGAAGAGTCTGGCTGACTGGCAGATCTGGAAGAGTCTGGCTGACTGGCAGATCTGGAAGAGTCTGGCTGACTGGCAGATCTGGAAGAGTCTGGCTGACTGGCAGATCTGGAAGAGTCTGGCTGACTGGCAGATCTGGAAGAGTCTGGCTGTCTGGCAGATCTGGAAGATCTGGCTGACTGGCAGATCTGGAAGAGTCTGGCTGACTGACAGATCTGGAAGAGTCTGGCAGACTGACGGCTCTGGCTGCTCCATGCTGACTGACGGCTCTGGCTGCTCCATGCTGACTGGCGGCTCTGGCTGCTCCATGCTGACTGACAGCTCTGGCGGCTTCTTGCAGACTGACAGCTCTGACTGTTCCATGCAGACTAACAGCTTTGGCAGCTCCTTGCCGACTGGCAGCTCCTTGCAGACTGACAGCTCCTTGCAGACTGACAGCTCCTTACAGACTGGCAGCTCCTTACAGACTGGCAGCTCCTTGCAGACTGGCAGCTCCATGCAGACTGGCAACTCCATGCAGACTGGCAACTCCATGCAGACTGGCAACTCTGGCTGCTCCAAGCAGACTGACAGCTCTGGCTGCCCCATGCAGACTGGCAGCTCTAGCTGCTCCATGCAGACTGGCAACACTGGCTGCTCCATGCAGACTGGCAGCTCTAGCTGCTCCAAGCAGACTGACAGCTCTGGCTGCCCCATGCAGACTGGCAGCTCTAGCTGCTCCATGCAGACCGGCAACACTGGCTGCTCCATGCAGACTGGCAGCTCTAGCTGCTCCATGCAGACTGACAGCTCTGGCTGCTCCAGCTCTGGCTGCCCCATGCAGAGACTGCTCCAAGCAGACTGACAGCTTTGGCTGCCCCATGCAGACTGGCAGCTCTAGCTGCTCCATGCAGACTGGCAATTCTGGCTGCTCCATGCAGACTGGCAGCTCTAGCTGCTCCATACAGGCAGGAGGCTCCGGCAGCGCTGTAGAGGAGGAAGGCTCTAGAAACGCTGAACAGGCGGGAGACTCCGACAGCGCAGGAGAGGGAGAAAGCGCTGGCTGCGCTGAACAGGCGAGGCGCACTGAAGGCCTGATGCGTGGTGCTGGCACTGGTGGTATTGGGCCGAGGACACACACAGGAAGCCTAGTGCAGGGAGCTGCTACCGGAGGGCTGGGGTGTGGAGGTGGTACTGGATAGAGGACACGCACAGGAAGCCTGGTGCGGGGAGCTACCATCGGAGGACTGGTGTGTGAAGGTGGCACAGGATGGACTGGACCGTGAAGGTGTACTGGAGAGCCTGAGAGCAGGACTGGCACAGGACGTGCAAGGCTAGGTAGGTACACAGGAGGCCTAGTGCGTGAGGCTGGCACATTTTTCACCAGCCGACTAACACGCACCTCAGGACAAGTATGGAGCGCTGACCCAGGTGCCATTAAATCCCCGACACGCTCCGTCGGACGAATATTGTACCTAAAGCACCAAACTAGCAACTCCCTCATTACTTTCTCCTCCAATTTCCCCATTAACTCCTTCACAGTCTCTGCTTCGCTCACCTCCAACACCGGTTCTGGTCTCCTCCTTGGCTCTTCACGATAAACAGGGAGAGTTGGCTCAGGTCTGTCTCCTGACTCAGCCACTCCCACTGAAGCTGCTTCTGTTGCCTCTCGTGTAGCTCCTGCCTGTTAACACGCTGCTCGGTCTGTGTGTGGTGGGTGATTCTGTTACAGCGTTCTTCGTTTGTCGAAAGAGAGTCGGACCGAAATGCAGCGTGTTGGTTACTCATGGTTTTAATAGACAAATGACGATACATGAAATAACAAAAACAACAAACGGAACGTGAAAAAACCTATACAGCCTGTCTGGTTAACACTAACACAGAGACAGGAACCGCCTCAGGCAGCCAAACCTATGCAACACACACCCCTAATCAGCCACAATCCCAATAACTGTTATGTACTTGAGTGAAGACCCAAAAGCGGTTTTAACAGAAAACAGAGTTCTTTAATGAAAAACAGGAATGGCATAAATCCTCTTCCAACGTAGTCAATGGAACAAAAGAACGTAGTATAATGCAGGATGCACCGGCCAGGCAGACTCCGACAGGATAGGACAAGGTGGAAGCAAACGGGACGACAGCTTGCTTCTGGCATCAAAAACACAAACAAGAATCAGACACTGAAAGTAGCAGGAACAGAGAGAGAAATAGAGACCTAATCAGAGGGGGAAGAGAGAACAGGTGGGAAGGAGTGAATGAGCTAGTTAGGGGAGATGTAGAACAGCTGAAGAATGAGAGACAGAGAAGGTAACCTAAAAAGACCAGCAGAGAGAGACAGAGTGAAGAGAAAGGACAGGAACAGACATAACAAGACATGACAGTACCCCCCCACTCACCGAGCGCCTCCTGGCGCACTCGAGGAGGAACCCTGGCGGCAACGGAGGAAATCATCGATCAGCGAATGGTCCAGCACGTCCCGAGAGGGAACCCAACTCCTCTCCTCAGGACCGTACCCCTCCCAATCCACTAGGTACTGATGACCACGGCCCCGAGGGCGCATGTCCAAAATCTTACGAACCCTGTAGATGGGTGCGCCCTCGACAAGGATGGGGGGAGAGGGACGAGCGGGGGCGCGAAGAACGGGCTTAACACAGGAGACATGGAAGACCGGGTGAACGCGACGAAGATAGCGCTCGCACTGCGACAGGATTAATGACCTGAGAAATACGGAACGGACCAATGAACCGCGGGGCCAACTTGCGAGAAGCTGTCTTAAGGGGAAGGTTCTGAGTGGAGAGCCATACTCTCTGACCGCAACAATATCTAGGACTCTTGGTCCTACGCTTATTAGCGGCCCTCACAGTCTGCGCCCTATTACGGCAAAGTGCTGACCTGACCCCCTTCCAGGTGCGCTCGCAACGCTGGACAAAAGCCTGAGCGGAGGGGACGCAGGACTCGGCGAGCTGAGATGAGAACAGCGGAGGCTGGTACCCGAGGCTACTCTGAAAAGGAGATAGACCGGTAGCAGACGAGGAAGCGAGTTGTGGGCGTACTCTGCCCAGGGGAGCTGTTCTGACCAAGACGCAGGGTTACGAAAAGAAAGACTGCGTAAAATGCGACCAACAGTCTGATTGGCCCGTTCGGCTTGACCGTTAGACTGGGGATGAAAGCCGGACGAGAGACTGACGGAAGCCCCAATCAAACGGCAAAACTCCCTCCAAAATTGAGACGTGAACTGCGGGCCTCTGTCGGAAACGACGTCAGACGGAAGGCCATGAATTCGGAAAACATTCTCGATAATGATCTGAGCCGTCTCCTTAGCAGAAGGGAGCTTAGCGAGAGGAATGAAATGAGCCGCCTTAGAGAATCTATCGACAACCGTAAGAATAACTGTCTTCCCCGCTGATGAAGGCAGTCCGGTGATAAAATCTAAAGCGATGTGAGACCACGGTCGAGAGGGAATGGGAAGCGGTCTGAGACGGCCGGCAGGAGGAGAGTTCCCAGATTTAGTCTGCGCGCAGACCGAACAAGCGGCGACAAATCGACGCGCGTCACGTTCCCGAGTGGGCCACCAGAAACGCTGGCGAATGGAAGCGAGCGTACCCCGAACGCCGGGGTGGCCGGCTAACTTGGCAGAGTGGGCCCACTGAAGAACGGCCGGACGAGTAGGAACGGGAACGAACAGAAGGTTCCTAGGACAAGCTCGCGGCGACGGAGTGTGAGCGAGTGCTTGCTTTACCTGCCTCTCAATTCCCCAGACAGTCAGGGAGAATCCCCTCGGGGTCGGTGGAGACCTCAGAAGAACTGAAGAGACGAGATAAAGCATCAGGCTTGGTGTTCTTTGAGCCCGGACGATAAGAAATAACAAACTCGAAACGAGCGAAAAACAGAGCCCAACGAGCCTGACGCGCATTAAGTCGTTTGGCTGAACGGATGTACTCAAGGTTCCTATGGTCAGTCCAAACGACAAAAGGAACGGTCCCCCTCCAACCACTGTCGCCATTCGCCTAGGGCTAAGCGGATGGCGAGCAGTTCGCGATTACCAACATCATAGTTACGTTCTGACGGCGATAAGCGATGAGAGAAAAACGCGCAAGGATGGACCTTGCCGTCAGAGAGAGAGCGCTGGGAAAGAATGGCTCCCACGCCCACCTCTGACGCGTCAACCTCAACAACAAACTGACTAGAGATGTCAGGTGTAACAAGAATAGGCGCGGATGTAAAACGATTCTTAAGAAGATCAAAAGCTCCCTGGGCGGAAACGGACCACTTAAAGCACGTCTTAACAGAAGTAAGGGCTGTGAGGGGAGCTGCCACCTGACCGAAATTACGGATGAAACGACGATAGAAATTAGCGAAGCCCAGAAAGCGCTGCAGCTCGACGCGTGACTTAGGAACGGGCCAATCAATGACAGCCTGGACCTTAGCGGGATCCATCTTAATGCCCTCAGCGGAAATAACGGAACCGAGAAAAGGGACAGAGGCGGCATGAAAAGTGCACTTCTCAGCCTTCACATAAAGACAGTTCTCCAAAAGGCGCTGGAGGACGCGTCGCACGTGCTGAACATGAATCGAGAGAGACGGTGAAAAAATCAGGATATCGTCCATGTAAACGAAAACAAAAATGTTCAGCATGTCTCTCAGGACGTCGTTAACTAGTGCCTGAAAGACAGCTGGAGCGTTAACGAGGCCGAAAGGAAGAACCCGGTATTCAAAGTGCCCTAACGGAGTGTTAAACGCCGTCTTCCACTCGTCCCCCTCCCTGATGTGCACGAGATGGTAGGCGTTACGAAGGTCCAATTTGGTGAAAAACCTGGCTCCCTGCAGGATCTCGAAGGCTGAAGACATAAGAGGAAGCGGATAACGATTCTTAACTGTTATGTCATTCAGCCCTCGATAATCCACGCATGGGCGCAGGGACCCGTCCTTCTTCTGAACAAAAAAAAACCCCGCTCCGGCGGGAGAGGAGGAGGAGACTATGGTACCGGCGTCGAGCGAAACCGACAAATAATCCTCGAGAGCCTTACGTTCGGGAGCCGACAGAGAGTATAATCTACCCCGGGGGGTAGTTCCGGAAGGAGATCAATACTACAGTCATACGACCGGTGTGGAGGGAGAGAAGTGGCCTTGGAACGACTGAACACCGTGCGCAGATCGTGATACTCCTCCGGCACCCCTGTCAAATCGCCAGGCTCCTCCTGTGAAGAAGAGACAGAGGAAACAGGAGGGATAGCAGACATTAAACAGGTCACATGACAAGAAACATTCCAGGATAGGATAGTATTGCTAGACCAATTAATAGAAGGGTTATGGCGCACTAGCCAGGGATGACCCAAAACAACAGGTGTAAAAGGTGAACGAAAAATTAAAAAAGAAATGGTTTCGCTATGATTACCAGAGACAGTGAGGGTTAAAGGCAGCGTCTCACGCTGAATCTTGGGAGAGAACTACCATCTAAAGCGAACAAGGCCGTGGGCTCCCTAACTGTCTGAGAGGAATGTCATGTTCCCGAGCCCAGGTCTCGTCCATAAAACAGCCCTCCGCCCCAGAGTCTATCAAGGCACTGCAGGAAGCAGATGAACCGGGCCAGCGGAGATGGACCGGAAAGGTAGTGCGTGATCCAGAAGGAGAGGCCTGAGTAGTTGCGCTCACCAGTAGCCCTCCTCTTACTGATGAGCTCTGGCTTTTACTGGACATGAGGTGACAAAATGACCAGCGGAGCCGCAGTAGAGACAGAGGCGATTGGTGATTCTCCGTTCCTTCTCCTTGGCCGAGATGCGGATACCCCCAGCTGCATAGGCTCAGCATCCGAGCCGGCGGAGGAGGGTGGCAGTGATGCGGCAGGTGGCAGTGATGTGGAGAGGGGAGCAACGGAGAACGCGAGCTCCTTTCCACGAGCTCGGCGACGAAGATCAAACCGTCGCTCTATGCGAATAGCGAGAGCTATTAAGGAGTCCAGACTGGAAGGAACCTCCCGGGAGAGGATCTCATCCTTAACCTCGACGAGGAGACCCTCCAGAAAACGAGCGAGCAAAGCCGGCTCGTTCCAGTCACTAGAGGCAGCGAGAGTGCGAAACTCAATAGAATAATCCGTTATGGATCGATTCCCCTGACATAGGGAAGACAGGGCCCTGGAAGCCTCCTCCCCAAAAACAGAACGGTCAAAAACCCTTATCATCTCCTCCTTAAAGTCCTGATACTGGTTAATACACTCAGCCCTCGCCTCCCAGACTGCCGTGCCCCACTCACGCGCCCGTCCGGTAAGGAGAGAAATGACGTAGGCGATGCGGGCTGCGCTCCTGGAGTAAGTGTTGGGCTGGAGAGAGAACACCACATCACACTGAGTGAGGAATGAGCGGCACTCAGTGGGCTCCCCAGAGTAACACGGCGGGTTGTTGATCCTGGGCTCCGGAGACTCGGAAACCCTGGAAGTGGGCGGTGGATCGAGGTGGAGTTGGTGAACCTGTCTTGTGAGGTCGGAGACTTGGACGGCCAGGGTCTCAACGGCATGTCGAGCAGCAGACAATTCCTCCTCGTGTCTGCCTAGCATCGCTCCCTGGATCTCGACGGCGGAGTGAAAAGGGTCCGGAGCCGCTGGGTCCATTCTTGGTCTGATTCTTCTGTTATGTACTTGAGTGAAGACCCAAAAGCGGTTTTAACAGAAAACAGAGTTCTTTAATGAAAAACAGGAATGGCATAAATCCTCTTCCAACGTAGTCAATGGAACAAAAGAACGTAGTATAATGCAGGATGCACCGGCCAGGCAGACTCCGACAGGATAGGACAAGGTGGAAGCAAACGGGACGACAGCTTGCTTCTGGCATCAAAAACACAAACAAGAATCAGACACTGAAAGTAGCAGGAACAGAGAGAGAAATAGAGACCTAATCAGAGGGGGGAAGAGAGAACAGGTGGGAAGGAGTGAATGAGCTAGTTAGGGGAGATGTAGAACAGCTGAAGAATGAGAGACAGAGAAGGTAACCTAAAAAGACCAGCAGAGAGAGACAGAGTGAAGAGAAAGGACAGGAACAGACATAACAAGACATGACAATAACTAAAAAACCCCACAAAGAATTACAACAAACAATAAACCCATGTCACACCCTGGCCTGACCAACTAATAAACTAAAACACAAAATACTAAGACCAAGGTGTGACAAGCACCTAATAATAACACAGCAAGCTTATCGAAACATGTTGCTATACTCATTCATTGCAGCTGCAATGCTGGTTGTAGCGTAATTGGAATTTGGGAGAAAATGCAATTTATGGCTTAAAAAGTGTTGAACAAGGTGTTGACAGTGCTGAATAACAACCTAAACATGAACTTACTCTTACAAACAGCAGCTCTTTGTTGTATTCATTGAGTCCCTCTCCAATCATGGTTTTAAAAGTTTTGAAATCTTGCATGATCAACTTTGTTGTGAGTTCAAGGCTTCATTTCACAGTCTATGGCGTGAGGAAACTGTGCATACATGGTGATCTGAGCTATCTAATTGGCCAGCGGTAGGCCTATAGGTGGACTTGAATTGCTCTCTCAGAGTTCGACATTCAGACACATGAAATGGTTCAACATGGGAACACTTTGCCATCCCAGCGCTAGGGCTGCTGAATCAAGTGCACCTACTGCCAAAAGAGCAAAACAATTAAAAAAAAATAGGGACGCAAGGCTTTATCGTTGTTTTGTTTTTCAGAAATGTTGGTGATTGACTAGGAATGCCTTGGAGATCGACCAGTCGATCGGTTGGTGACCAGTGATTTAAGGATTCCATTGAAAATGTGGTGTGTCTAAATTCAAAGTGTCACTTGGTGTTAGTCAATTTAAATGAAGAGCAATAACATTGTGAGTAAATTATGAATCATATCACTTTAGTAAATTATTTTTAAAGGATTGTTTACCTTAGATTTGAGAATGTATGGCTTCCATTTCAGAAAATCTACAGTACCTGTCAAAAGTTGGACACACCTACTCATTTCAGGGTTTTTCTTTATTTTTACTATTTTCTACACTGTCGAATAATAGCGAAGACATCAAAACCATGAAATAACACATATGGAATCATGTAGTAAAATATATTTTATATTTGAAATCCTTCAAAGTAGCCACCCTTTGCCTTGATGACAGCTTTGCACACAAACTTTTGACTGGCACTTTAACTTAAATGTTGTTAACATCATTGGCGTTACTACTCCTACTGGTGGCACAATGTTATCATAATGGTAAAATGTTTCGTATCATTCAGCTAACATATTATTTGATTTAGAAGGGGAAGATGTACCCTGATACATTTAAATAAATAAACAAATGTGGAAAGATTATGTTTTTCTTTCTCCAAAATGCCATGCCCAAATGCCATCGTAATTCAAGAATCACCCAACAGCATTTAAAGGGTTAGTTTATTTTTAAGTTGAATTCACGTTTGTTGCAAAGGCCAGGCAGAAGATTGGCAAAATAAATGTTGTTCACAAGATACAAATGTTGACATAGGAAAGAGGGTAACTTCTTAAAGAGGGTAACTCTATAAATAGCCCATCCAACTACCTCATCCCCATACTGTATTTATTTATCTTGCTCCTTTGCACCCCAGTATCTCTACTTGCACATTCATCTTCTGCACATTACTCCAGTGTTTAATTTGCTATATTGTAATTACTTCGCCACCATGGCCTATTTATTGCCTTACCTCCCTTATCTTACCTCATTTGCACACACTGTATATAGACTTTTTTCTACTGTATTATTGACTGTATGTTTGTTTATTCCATGTGTAACTCTGTGTTGTTGTATGTGTTGAATTGCTTTGCTTTATCTTGGCCAGGTCGCAGTTGTAAAGGAGAACTTGTTCTCAACTAGCCTACCTGGTTAAATAAAGGTGAAATAAAAAAAATATTTAAAAAACTTCTCTATGCATTTACTTTATTTTTTGGAAAAGCAAGTTATTCTGGATGATTAATCATGCTGCTCAGCTAGCTAAGTAGCTAGCTAGCTAATGTTTGCTAGGACCTCTGTCCGACCTCGCTAGGAAACGTTAACTAGATAGCTAGAATATGGATAAAGCTATGTGGAATAATCTGAAATGTATATACTCTTCAAGAGGTGATGATATTAAAACCAAGGAGATATAATATTTATTTCACAATCTTTTGAAAATGTCACTTAGTTGTCAATGGTTTTAGCAGAGCTGGGGGTCTCCTTGCCCCCCAGCAGCCAAATCGAATGCTCTGTACCACATTGTGGTGTTTTATTGATAATGACCTATTAGCCACAATTATGACAAGGCTAGCCAGGAACCTAAATTAAATAAATCATGATAATGATGATAGTAGCTAGGATAATGTGTGTATGTTACATTGCCATCAATTACTCTTCTAAGTTCACAGACTCCAGGATGTTAAAATGCTTAACATGAAGAAACAGATGAAGACACAGAAGGGGAACATGAGACCCTAGGTTGTACTCTAAATAGTTAAATGTCCCAAACAGTCATTCCGATTTCCATGTAAAATAGTATTTTGAGTAACTAAAATATGACCCATAAATTGTCTTGGGACAGAAATGCATTTTTTTTAGGAAAATACTTTTTCTCTAATGGCTAAGTACCAGGAAGTTTGAAAGACAGACTGAGTGGGCGGGGAGCTTATATTCATGAGCTCGCCTTGACTGACAGTTCTTTGAAGCACCTATGTCAAGAAACTTGGATGCAGTGTTGCAATAAAATCATCTTAAAGAAAATGTGGTGATACTCAAAGCAACTCAAAACAAACATTGAAATTGCATCAATGATTTCAATTTTCTTTATGCATCTCACGTTGGGCATGTCTCTTATGAAGTGGTTCACAGCAGCACTGATGGATGTGTTGACATGATAACTGCGTCAGAGTTTTGAACGACCCTTCTCCCCCATTTTGTTCCATGCTGTCTGAAGACCTAGCTACCCAGTAACTACCCAACACCAGACACAGATGCAAACTTTTAATTATATTTACTGACACCATACAGTCACATTTTGGAAACAGTAGAGCAGCTATCTACCTATTTAAACCCTGTCCCTCTGCAAACACGCCTTCTCTGATGTTGGTTACAAGGCGGTACTTATTTAAATGAGGTAAGAGAGTGTCATGTTACTATGTATAAAAATCAGAGTTCGGGAGATGTCACCCTATCCCCTTAATAATGACATCTCCTGAATCCAAGTGTTTGATAAAGGGGAGGGGACCAGTAACTTCATGATAAACCTTTATCAATGTAGAAGCAACAGTAATTATTCATACTTCGATCATCGTACTTTGATCTGGTTTCATCCAAATATCATCCAATTTCATTAAAAACATGATTTTGACTGTTCGTGACCTTTAATATGTTATCAATTTCTATTTTGACTATTAAAAAGGGGAGAAAAATACAACCCATGTTAATCTGATACAGCTAGGCTACTAGCATTGATAGGCTACAGATTTGAGTCACTGATATTGAAATGTTCTCCCAATGTATCCTATTATTTAATTAAATGTTGGTCTTACTATGTATTGCATGTTTATGAGGAGATGATACACTGTTATACATTTTGTACCTCATTAATAAATAGACAGTAGGTTTCCACTATCTTTTCAGAATTTATATATGCTGGTTACTCATCAATAAATTATCAGAAGGTTCCTACTTTATCTAAAGGGATTTTTCAGCACTTATGAATGTAGGTAACCCATCTGTTATTAGTCAGTGGATTCCCACTTGAAAATAAGATATCATTTGAGTAGTTATACAATTTGATAACATAGTTATAAATGCGCATAGGTCTGTCACTTTAAAATAAGGTATACTTTTAACAGTTATACATGTTGGCAAATCATTTACAGATGATTTGAGAGTTCACTCAGAGCTTAGATATACATATAGGCAGAAGTTTGATACTCATCACTGCATAAATGAGAGAAGATTCAACACTTCTGTTAAACATGTCCAGTCAATAATTGGTGGTTATGAAGACCAAAACATTCAACGTTGTACCGCCTCCACTGTTGCACCAACCAAAGGTATTATGGTTACTATTTCACACCAGAGCGTTCACCATACATGGATTATCACAGAGAAGTGGTAAGTGTGTTGATATTCTGGTAAGGGGTAGTAATATGTTAGGAATGATATGATTGAATAATGTCCTAGATGTAAATTCGGCCAGGGCATCAAGGTTTCAAAGGTGGGTCAAGATCACAAAAACCAACCTTTTCTGTTTCTGGGACAGAGCACCAATGTTTCACACCCAAAAGTGAGAAAATAACTTTTGTTCAACTACTGCACCAATTGAAAATAATGTTTATTGATGATACATAAGGATTCATCTTATAAGCCCTTGTAAGTGCATTTATAAATGGTTAATAACTGGAGGTAAGTATTGGCTCACTATTTGGCAAGCATTGAACATTTATTGCACTATTTTGACCAATGCAATATGACAGTTTTTTCAGGGTTTATAAGGCATTCACACATTTTTAAATAACCGTTAATAACGTAATTATAACCCTTTCATAAACACTTTACAAATGGAACCTTATTGTAAAGCGTGACCAACATCTCCGTAATGACTTCATCAACACCCCCCTCCTATCTAACAAGTTTCTCTCTCCACTTATCATCAGCAGAGCTCCAACCAGATAGGATAAAAGCTTCCTCACAACATGAGAGACAGGAATCCTACCATCCACTTCAAACACAGAGCTACGGTTAGCAATGTGAACTGTTTTTTGTCCTCTTGTTTTGTAAAGTGTTATGATTGTACTGTAGTCCAAATCGAATTCCCCACTCTCCAATTATGAGAACTCCACATCACACCACTGCCTTTCAAGTGACTCTTACTCTACTTCACCACCCCATCTCCACAATGTATCCATCTACCCCACCTCTCACTCCTCTACCTGTCCACCCCCCATCATCTCCTCTACTTTTCCCTCCCCATTATCTCTCACTCCTCACCCCATCTCTCCATTTCCGTATCTCGTCATCCCCCAACTCTTCCTCATCTTCATCCTCTCCCTCTCTCCCAGTATAAATGTTTGTCCTTCGAGCATTGTCTCCTCAGAAATAGGAACACTAGCTTAGAACAGCCGCAAAACAGAGGGAGAGTCTGTGGGGAGACTTTTTACCCCTCTGATTCGCCCAAACTGTCGTTTTCATCCCTAACATTTCATCTCCTCCTCCTCTCTGTCATGAGTGAGAGAACAATTCCCTGGAGGCGTGAAGCTGTAAACAGAATGAACAACCCCAGCCCTAAAGCCTACCTCACAGCCTGCATTAAAAAATGTGCTAAAGTCTGTGAATTCAAACAGTTCCCGGAAGCTGTGTAAACTGTGAATATCATTCTGCATGTTATTATATTTTGTAGACTTGTCTTTGGTCTTCTTGTAATATTTCACCTGCTATAGACCTGACTGCTGCATCAAGGATGCTGATGACCGGCACCTGGATACCAGAACCACACATATTTTCACCTCTCACTGTGAGTAAGCAAACAAACACTCAAATATTATCTCAGATGCAACTCTATAGCCCTTCTATCTGCTACTGTTTTAGCAGTGGTAATCATATTTTATAGCAGATAAAGACTGAGCTTCTGGTATGGGTGTTTCTCCCTTTCCCTGGCTGCATGGCATTAGCTTTGCTGCAGGATAGAGGATGGGGGATGCTACAGGGGAGCTAGGCCCCCTCTGTCCCCAGGGGGCAGCATATAGTTGGGCATATTGCCATTGAGACATGGGCCCTTAGGGAACACCTCCAGAGTTGTGGAGGAGAGGATGAGAGATATGCAACACTATTTATAGACCAGGTACTGATTGAGAAAGAGGAAATGTGAGCGGAAAGGAGAAAATGGGGAAGGAGAGAGAGAGAGAGAGAGAGAGAGAGAGAGAGAGAGAACCGCACCAAATAGACACAGCACATATTGTAGACATAATACAAGTTGACATAATACAGGTTGACATAATACAGATTGACATAATACAGGTTGACATAATACAGGTTGACATAATACAGGTTGACATAATACAAGTTGACATAATACAGGTTGACATAATACAGGTTGACATAATACAGGTTGACATAATACAAGTTGCATAATACAGGTTGACATAATACAGGTTGACATAATACAAGTTGACATAATACAGATTGACATAATACAGGTTGACATAATACAGATTGACATAATACAGGTTGACATAATACAGGTTGACATAATACAGGTTGACATAATACAGGTTGACATAATACAAGTTGACATAATACAGGTATGTACAGACATTAGGAGGCTGCTGGTTGGTAAAAGTGAAAGTTTTAGAAGTGTTCTGCAGGACTGTAGCTAGCTACAGAAGCTAACCAAGTACAGACAAATGTATTCATTTAAGAAATGGGAGTTATGGCATTGAAAACATAGATGGAAAGCCACTGAGGATGGTAGCTGACTCTATGGCCACTCCTATCTGTCATATATTTAATCTGAGCCTAGAGGAACGTGTTTGTTCTCAGGCCTGGAGTGAAGCCAAAGTCCGTCCGCTACCCAGGAACTGCAAAGAGGCCTTTACTGATTCTAGCAGCCGACCTATCAGCTTGTTGCCAGCTCTTAGCAAGCTGTTTGTTTGACCAAATACAATGATATTTTTTCTGTAAACAAATTAACAACATACTTTATACAGAGGGCAGTACTGCACTGACACAAATGACTGGTGATTGGTTGAAAGAAATGAACAAGAAGAAGATTGTGAGAGCTGTACTGTTAGATTTCAGTGTAGCCTTTGATTTTATTGACCATAACCTGTTAATGAAAACATGTACAGTGCCTTCAGAAAGTATTCAAAAGAGTAACTTATTCCACATTTTGTTGTGTTACAGTCTCATTCCAAAATTGATTAAACACATTTGTTTTCTCACCCATGTACACACTTTACTCCATAATGACAAAGTGAAAACATGTTTTTAGAAATGTTTGTAAATCTATTGAAAATGAAATACAGAAATATCTCATTTACATCACTATTCAACCCCCTGAATCAATACATGTTAGAATCACCTTTGTAATGATTACAGTTATGAGTCTTCCTGGGTAAGTCTGTAAGAGCTTTGCACAACTTTATTGTACAATATTTGCACATTATTATTTTAGAAATTCTTAAAGTTCTGTCAAGTTGGTTGTTGATCATTGCTAGGCAATCATTTTCAAGTCTTGCCACAGATTTTCAAGCCATTTTAAGTCAAAACTGTAACTAAGCCACTCAGGAATATTCAATGGAGTCTTGGTAAGCAACTTCAGTGCACCAATAGACTCTAGAGGGTTAGCCTGAAACCGAATTAGCATAATGAATCCCATAAACATCTGTCATTTTAAGCTAGATATACTGTATATATATTTTTGCATTGGATGCGTCTCAATCCACCGCATCTGCCTATGTCACACTTGTGCATCTGCGGTGAAAGGTGACAGAGCCAGAGTGTCTGTCAGACCATGAGACATCCCGAAGATCGTCTGTAGCATCCGAACGGTTTGGCCTACAAACTATTACAAAGATGAAACTCTCACAAACACGACGTCTTCCCCTGTTTTGACGTGTTTTCCGCTTTGTTCTACGACCCCCACAAGCGTCTTGGTAATCGTTTGAAGTCGGTACCACCGATCTGCCAACTTATGTCTGCAGCTTCCGAAATGTTTGGGCTACACACTAATATGGAGGTGAGACTGTCACGAACAGTGCAGTACTAGTCAAAAGTTTGGACTCACCTACTCATTCAAGGGTTTTTCTTTATTTTTTTTACTATTTTCTACATTGTAGAATCATAGCGAAGACATCACATCTATGAAATAACACATATGGAAACCTGCAGTTAACAAAAATGTGTTAAACATCCAAATATATTTTAGATTCTTCAAAGTAGCCATCCTTTGCCTTGATGACAGCTTTGCACACTCTTGGCATTCTCTCAACCAGCTTCATGAGGTAGTCACCTGGAATGCATTTCAATTAACAGGTGTGCCTTCTTAAAAGTCAATTTGTGGAATTTCTTTCCTTCTTAATGCATTTGAGTTCATTAGTTGTGTTGTGACAACGTAGGGATGATATAAGGAAGATAGCCCTATTTGGTAAAAAAAAACAAGTCCATATTATGGCAAGAACAGCTCAAATAAGCAAAGAGAGATGACAGTCCATCATTACTTTAACCTCTTGAAACTCCCCATCCCGGATCCGGGATTGTGACTAAGCCTCAGGCTCATTAGCATAACGCAACGTTAACGATTTCTGAAAATCGCAAATAAAATTAAAATAATGCGTTTGCTCTCAAGCTTTTTTCTTAACAACACTGTCATCTCAGATTTTCAAAATATGCTTTTGAACCATAGAAATTGACTAATTTGTGTAAGAGTATGCAAAGTAGCATAGCATTTTGTGTAGCATGTAGCACGCAACATTTTCACAAAAGCCAGATAACCAAATAAATAAAATCATTTACCTTTGAAGAGCTTCTGATGTTTTCAATGAGGAGACTCCCAGCCACATACCAAATGCAGTGTTTCCTGAAAGCGTCTGTGTGTAGGAGAAATCGTTCCGTTTTCTACATTGCGCCTGGCTAGAACGAACCGAAAATGCAGTCACCTACAACGTGAAACTTTTTCCGGATTAACTACATAATATTGACCGAAACATGGCAAACGTTGTTTGGAATCAATCCTCAAGGTGTTTTTTCACATATCTCTTCATTGACATGCAGTTCAGGGAAGCTTGCTTTCTCTCTGTGCCCCATGGAAAAATACTGGCAGGTGACTTTTGCGCACCAATTTCGGCGCAGGACACCGGGCGGACACGTGGTAAATGTGGTCTCTTATGGTCAATCTTCCAACGATCTGCCTACAAATACGTCACAATGCTGCAGACACCTTGGGGAAACGACAGAAAGGGCAGACTCATTCCTCTTGCGTTCACAGCCATATAAGGAGATCATGAAAGACAGAGCCTCAAAAATCCTTGTCATTTCCTGGATGCCAAGTCATCTTGGTTTTGCATGAAGCTCACGTTAAAGGGCACGCACAGAGAAGATATTTGTATTTCTGGACACGTCAGAGTGTTTTCTTTCGAACAGTAGCAATTATATGCATAGTCGAGCATCTTTTTGTGACAAAATATCTTGTTTAAAACGGGAACGTTTTTCTTCCAAAAATGAAATAGCGCCACCATAAGTGTAAGAGGTTAAGACATGAAGGTCAGTCAATCCAGAACATTTCAAGAACATTGAAAGTTTCTTCAAGTGCAGTTGCAAAACCATCAAGTGCTATGATGAAACTAGCTCTCAAAAGGACCACCAAATGAAAGGAAGACCCAGAGCTACATCTGCTGTAGAGGATAAGTTCATTAGAGTTACTAGTCTCAAAAATTTTTGCCCAAATAAATGCTTCACAGAGTTCAAGTAACAGACACATCTCAATATCAACTGATCAGGGGAGACTGTGTGAATCAGGTCTCCATGGTCATATTTCTGCAAGGAAACCACTACTGAAGTACACCAATAATAAGAATAGACTTACTTGGGCCAAGAAACACGAGCAATGGACATTAGACTGGTGAAAATATGTTGTTTGTTTTGATGAGTCTTTTGGATTTTTGGTTCCAACTGCTGTGTCTTTGTGAGATGCAGAGTAGGTGACCAGATGATCTCTACATGTGTGTTTCCCACCTTGAAGCATGGAGGAGGAGGTGTGATGGTGTGGGTGTGCTTTGCTGGTGACACTCAGCGATTTATTTAGAATTCAAGAGACACTTAATCAGCATGGCTATCACAGCATTCTGCAGTGATACGCCATCTGGTTTGCGCTTAGTGCGACTATCATTTGTTTTTCATCAGGACAATGACTCAACAGACTTCCAGGCTATATAAGGGCTATTTGACCAAGAAGGAGAGTGGTGGAGTGCTGTTTCAGGTGAACAACAAGTGCTCAGCATATGAGGGAACTCCTTCAAGACTGTTTGAAATCATTCCAAGTGAATCTGGTTGAGAGAATCCCAAAATTGTGCAAAGTTTGGGGGCTTAGACTCTTACGGGTTTAACGTTACTGTCTAAAAACTTTTAAGTACAGATTTAGATCCTATTTTACATTATCTGATATTTTTGTGTTGTGCCCGCCATTGGTTGAGATACTAGACGCTCTTGAATACAGGGTGGTTGTCATGTTTTGGCTGTTAATTGTACTAAAATGGGAATACAATTGAAATTTCTACCTTCAAATGACACCCACCCTGTATTCAAGAGCATGTTGTGTCTCAACCAATGGCAGGTACAACACAAAAACCTCAGATGATGTAAAGTAGGGTCTAAGCTACAACATATGCAAATGTAAAAAATAATAATAATATTGGAGTTTACTCGTTTTTAGGTAATTGAGGTTCAATGTAAAACAAAAGTATGCTTTTAAATTATATCAAACTCAATTGTTTATCTTTTCCAGTGATGAAGACATGGATTTCTCACAGTATGCTGGGGTATGCAAAATGTGTCAACTTTGAGCACCTTTATCTCCTGAATGTTTTGGCATTCAGGTACAAAAAGTCCCTTTCTGACCCCTTCTGACCACAAACATGTATGGAAAGATTTGCATAAATCAAAAGGGATGCTGTCAAAAAAGTGATTGAATTTACCCAGCGATCTTTCATCAATGCAACCCTGACTCTCCTTCAAACGTTGTACTGTATATCAGCTCCTCTCCACAGTCTACTCTCCTCATCAATAAGTAAACTAAATAACTCTTATTTATTTTCTCTCCTCTCTTTCACTTTCAGCCTGCTGCCAGGTTAGTTCAGACCTGGGAAGGTCTACTTTAATGTCTCTATTTCACATAGAAACCTTTCATCAGTTCAATTAATCAAATGTCAAACAAAGACCTTTAATCGTGTCGACCTGCCCAGAGATAATATCTAACACACTCTGCTCCTGTCTACTGATGAGCCTTAATAATTGCTTTCAGCCTGTGTCTATAGTGCCATGCATTATAGGCCTATTCCTGTCCCCCTTAAAGACCTGTATCATTGTGTGTGTGTGTGTGTTTGCGTGCATGCGTGCGTGCAAGTGTGTGTATGTGTGTGTGTGCATCCGTGCAATATTAAGTCATGCTGTAGCATGCCTGACTGAGCCCATGCATGTGACACACCGCCACCAGCTGTCCATGTGCTGACACCATGACACACAGGGATACAATCCATTAGTAGGAGGACTGATATAAAAACCGGAGGAATAAACAATGCGTGGCAGTGAATCCGAGGATAAAGCCTTATTCTGTCTGTTTTGACATGTCAGAATAATGCATTTGTTTTTCGTCAGACACAAAAGAGTTTTGAACTTAAAGTTGAATTCAGAATGTATTTCTCTGTTTTGTTGTCATACAGTGCTGGTCAATGAATATTATCTGTCCAAGCATGCAGAGCTATTGTGCTGTTTGGCTGTTTGGTTGTTAGGAGGAAGAGATGTAAAGAGTGTAAAACATTTGACCAATATTGCGTCAAGAATAAGTGCTCTGGTGAATGCTAAAAAAGGAAAGCTTTGAGGTCTTTTCTATTTGATCTGATAGAAGGGTTTATTTTGTGCATTTCTTATGCTTATATACAGTGCATTCGGAAAGTGTTCAGACCCCTTGACCTTTTCCATATTTTGTTAAGTTACAGCCTTATTCTAAAATTTATTCAATTGTTTTTTTTTTCATCAATCTACACACACTTTTTAGATTTTTTTGCAAATTTGATATACCTTTGGCAGCGATTACAGCCTCAAGTCTTCTTGGGTATGATGCTACAAGCTTGACACTGTATTTGGGGAGTTTCTCCCATTTTTCTATGCTGATCCTCTCAAGCTCTGTCAGGTCGCTGCACAGTTATTTTCTGGTCTCTCCAGAGATGTTCGATCCAGTTCAAGTCCAGGCTCTGGCTGAGCCACTCAAGTACATTCAGAGACTTGCCCCGAAGTCACTCCTACATTGTCTTGGCTGTGTGCTTATGATCATTGTCCTGTTGTAAGGTGAACCTTCGCCCCAGTCTGAGGTCCTGAGCGCTCTGGATCTCTCTGTAATTTGCTCCTTTCATCTTTCCCTCGATCCTGACCATTCCCTCTTGCTGAAAAGCATCCTGACAGCATGATGCTGCCACCACCATGTTTAACCATAGTGATGGTATTGGCCAGGTGTTGAGCGGTGCCTGGTTTCCTCCAGACGTAAAGCTTGGCATTCAGGCCAAGAGAATCTGGTCTCTCATGGTCTGAAAGTCCTTTTAGGTACCTTTTGGCAAACTCCAAGCCAGCTGTCATGTGCCTTTTACTGAGGAGTGGCTTCCATCTGGCCACGCTACCATAATGTGCTGCAGAGATGCTTGTCCTACTGGAAGGTTCTCCCATCTCCACAGAGGAACTCTGGAGCTCTGTCAGAGTGATCATTGGGTTCATGGTCACCTGCCTGACCAAGGCCCTTCTCCCCCGACTGCTCAGTTTGGCAGGGCGGACAGCTCTAGGAAGAGACTTGGTGGTTCCAAACTTCTTCCATTTAAGAATAATGGAGGCCACTGTGTTCCTGGGGACCTTCAATGCTGCAGAAATGTTTTGGTACCCTTCCCCAGATCTGTGCCTCGACACAATCATGTCTCAGAGTTCTACGGACAATTTCTTTGACCTCATGGCTTGATTTTTGCTCTGACATGTACGTTCAACTGCGGGATCTTATATAGGCAGGTGTGTGTCTTTCCAAATCAAGTCCAATCAATTGAATTTACCACAAGTGGACTCCAATCAACTTGTAGAAAACATGTCAAGGAAGATCAATGGAAACAGGATGTACCTGATCTCAATTTCAAGTCTCATAGCAAAGGGTTTGAGTACTTATGTGAATAAGGTGTTTCTGTGTTTTATATTTCTGTGTTTTATGTTTCATTCAAAAATGTAAAAAAAAAAACTATTTTCGGGGGTATTGTGTTTAGATTGATGAGCAAATTTGTTTAATTTAATCCAATATAGAATAAGGTTGTAACGTAACAAAATGTGGAAAAGGTTAAAGGTTCTGAATACTTTCCGAATATACTGCATTCTGTGTAAAAGATACAAACTGAATTAAAATAATATAATAAAAGAAAGTAAGGTATTAAAAACGTTTTTTTAGAGGTGCTGGTTCTCCATACTGATCAGCATCGCACCACTTCACTTCAACCACTAGTAAAGAAAGTACAAGGGGTAAGGGAGTGTAATGGCTCTGCTGAGTTTCTCTTTGAGTTTCTCAGTCTCAGAGAGTTAATTGGAGAGTGCCGTTTATAGGCTTCTGTAGTTCGGTTCATTCTGCTTTCAGACAGATCCTAGATCTTCTCCTCCTCTAATAGATGAGTGGAGCGAGGGAGGGACCGTCCTCTCTTGTAACAAATGGCTGGAGCGTCAGTAAGTATTTCCTCTGGGGTTCCGGGCTACTAGGTAACTTAGGGGCCGAGCTCTGATGTAAGAGTGTGAAATAGACTTTATAGTGTGAAATTGAACCCTTTTCCCCGAATTGCCTCCATGTCATTTATTCATCTCTCTCTCTCTCTCTCTCTCTCTCTCTCTCTCTCTCTCTACCTCTCTCCTTTGTCCCGTTCTCTACCCTCCCTCCCTCTGTGTGGGTGTATAGGTTATGCATTATAAATGCTTTGGGTACATTAAGAGTAATGGTTGTGTGTGCCAGGCATTAATATCACTGTGCAGAGATAGTATTGTGTTTGTTAGAGGAGAGGTGTGTGCTCCCCTCCCTCCCTCTATCTGTGTCTTAATTATGTTGGCCTGGTGATTTATGGACAGATTACTGGCATAAAATGCATTAGTTCCTCATGGAAACAGTCCCAGTGAGGAATCTATCACACTGGATCACACTGGGTTTGTGAATCACTACATCATATCTGAGTAGTAAGCTTAAGAGCCAGAGAGAGAGAGCATCTCTAAACCTATTCAATACACATGCTTCGACATCACATATTGCTTGTTGCAACAAGTACACATATTGCTTGTTGGAAAATGCAAGCACTTAATAAGTGGACAAAGCTCTCAACAAACAAATAGAAAGTTTGAGATGGGTTACGGCTGTCCTGTTTGACCTTATTACTGTCATACATCTCTGTCATCACAGCAATTGGAGAAGGTTGCCAGGTTTGCAGATATTTATCAGAGGGTATTAGACCTCCGCTAGGCTTCTATTAAACTTAATGAACATTTAAATCCCGTAATAGATTGGGCTGAATTGAGGGAGTCAAGCCTTATCAGGCAAATGCTGCTGTGCGCTGTTGATAAAGATACTGACAGAATGGAACATGTGTGTCTCTCTCTCACTCCTCCATCCGCTCTCTTCACCTTTCTCTCCCGCTCTCTCATTTAAACTGTCTCACCCTTTCAAATCAAATCAAATTGTAGAGGGTAACATGCACGTGTTTAGCAGATGTAATTGCAGGTGTAGCAAAATTCTTGTGTTTCTAGCTCCAACAGTGCAGTAATATCTAACAAGTAAAATTTAACAATTTCACAACAATACACACAATACTCACAATTCTAAGTAAAGGAATGGAATTAACAATCTATAAATATATGGACGACCAATGTCATTGCGGCATAGACTAAGATACAGTAGAATGAACAAATTTTTTTGCGTGAATCCGGATTTCAGAACAGCGTTGAATAGTCCTTAGCACAGGGACTTCCTGTTTGAGTTTCTGCCTATAGGAAGGGAGGAGCAAAATGGATTTGTGGTCAGATTTGCCGAGGGGGAGGGCCTTGTAGGCATCCCGAAAGTTGGAGTAACATTGGTTGAGTGTTTTAGCAGCGCGAGTACTACAGTCAGTATGTTTCTCGAACTTGGGTAGCATTTTCCTCAAATTTGCTATGTTAAAATCCTCAGCTACAATAAATACCGCCAGTTTGCATAAAGTCCAGTGAAGTTCTTTGAGGGACGTTGTGGTATCGGCTTAAGGGGGAATATACACGACTGTGACTAGAACCGAAGATAATTTGATTGTGAGGTATTCTCGGTCGGGTGAACAAAATTACTTGAGTTCACAATCACACCAAGAGTAGATAATCATGAAAAAAACAACCTTGCCCTTCTTCTCTGAGAGATATTTATTCCTGTCTGCGCGATGAACTGAGAATCCAGCTGGCTGTACGGACTCAGACATCATATCCAGAGAGAGCCATGTTTACGTGAAACAGAGTATGTTACACTCCTTGATTTCTCTCTGGAAGGAAATCCTCGCCCTGAGCTCGTCAACTTTATTATCCAGAGACTGAACATTATATATTTACTCGGAAGCGATGGGTGGTGTGCACATCTCCTGGGTCAGACTCGAAGTCTACTCCAAGTCCCTCTTCTATGCGGGTGATGTTTTGGATCAGCCTCTTGAATCAGTTCAATTGCCTTGAGTGTTACGAACAAAGAATCTGATCCACCGGATCATTGGGCTCCATCTCTCTGCAGCGAGATTGACAGGCGTCTTGCCTCAGCCGGATTGTCAAGCTCCCATGTCTCAGCCGGCTCGCCAGGCTCTCACGCTCCTGCCGGTTCATCGGGCTTCCACGTTCCAACCCGACTTCCCCAGCGTCCATGTCTCGGCTGGTTCACCCAGGTGGGATGCCGGGTGTCGCCCCAAGAGGGGGGGTACTCTCAAGTCTTCTCCCGCACTTCCCTCTCCGTGGCGCTTGAGGGCGCCAGGTTGCCCTGCATCACTCCTGCCATCCATCATGCACACCTGCCTTCCCTCGTCACCTGCTTCAGTGTTATTGGACTCACCTGGACTCACTTATCACCTGTTCATTTCCTCCCCTATATTTGTCAGTTCCCCAGCTCTGTTTCACGCTGCTGCATTGTATTGTTTTTGTCTTTAGTATTAGTTTGCTGACGCTGTTTCTGTCTCGTTCCATGTCCGTGTTTATGCTTCGCCTCTCCATCGTCATGTGACACAAGGACAGCGTCTGGACAAGGGAAAACATAACGACATCACACTGCTGACACAGACAAAGGATCTGATTCTGAAAAGTCGTATTCCTGGTCGTAATGCTGGTGAGTTACCATCACACTGATAACCAAAAGTTCATCCTGGCTATATATAATAACACAAATAATTCTGGCCTAATGTTTGAAATAACACGTAAAAAAACGAAATGCTGCAAAGTTGCCTAGGGGCTAGAAGCACAGCTACCCTCTATCGGTGCCATTTTCTATCCATTTCTCTATACATGTCATTTTCTCCTATTCTTATTCTTACTTTCTTTCACCATCTCGTTTATAACACTCTCTCTCCCTCTCTCTCTTTCTTTCTCTGGCTATTTTCCACTTATTCTTATTGTGGTGCTATGATATAGGGAGATGCTCTCACTCCACAGTCCAATCTCAGTCATCCATCAATCCCTATAAAGAATCCTCCGGCCTTGACGTGTCAGAATCAGGCTGAGGCCATTGCTCTCGGGGACTGGGAGGGCTGTATCGATCAGTTGGCTCATATATTCAAGCTGACATGCTGCTAACAAGGCTGATCTCTTAATAAGGGAACCGGGAGACAGGCGACCTACATTTAAAAAAACATAGATAATACTGTTGGAGGGAGAAGTTCATGCCCTCTCTATGTCAATATATATTTTGTGCTTTATGTGCCATGTTAGTGAAAAGGCAGTAATGATTTAACCCGTTTAAATAAACTGCACACTATCTGTTGCATGCAATGCATTCGCTTGCAGTAGTACTATAAATCCGCTGTCCTATGTATTCCAAATGTTAACGGTCCAGCACAGCTAAAAAGGGTAATTTTCCAGTAAAACAAAAATATATTTCCACACTATGAGGTTGAAATATCACTCTGAAATTGTGAAAATGATGATGATGTTCTTTTTGTGTAAGAGCTGTTTGAAAAATAATAATGGGATTCCCAGCCTGTTCAGGTGGGATGGAGTTTTTGGCCCACCCCATAATATCTCAAGGCGATCTGATTATAAAATACCAATGAACCTTCATTGTTTATTTGCATACATCCTCCTCGTTCTGGTGTTGGTGCCCCAAAAGCAAGATAGTGCTAAGACAGCTATACTGAAAAATCTGTCTTCCATCCAAACAATCACATCATCTAAATTTGGCTTTGATTTAATTTTCATAATGAAGTGTCAGGGAATTTCAGTCCGAACCTCCAGAGAAGATCAGTCCGAACCTCTGCATTTGCACAGCACACTTCGCATCGGACTGCACTGAAAATCAGGTTAGGTGCACAAGTGGATTTCCCAACAGCTCCATCAAGGTTGTGCCTTATGGATCTTGAAAGTGACAGCAGCAGCAACCATTCATTAAATAAATGTCTACAGGAAAGTAAAGGACATGCTATTCATGGTTTTCATTCGGGCATCACAATATTGTTTTGAAGGTTTTCTTGAGGAATGATGCCCAAATGAACATTCCACTACTCATGGCATTCTCTGAGCAATATGTTGATGAAGATTTAGTCTAAAGTGCATTATAGTGACTTGTAAAAACAATTACATTTCTAAATAAGGCAAATTGATACTAGGATAACCTTTTGTCATCATTGTGATGTCGCCAGATTGACTTTAGATGGAGTATAACTGTAAGGACCGACTCTAGGAGATGAGAAGCAAGTACAGGGCGTGAACATTTAATGAATAAAATACAAGAAACAAACAAGGCGTCACGTCTGCTCCCGCTCTTCCCCCCCCCTCCTCCCCCCTCCCCGGCGCTTGAAGGCAGCAGGTTACCCTGCATCACTCACTCCTGCCATCCATCACGCACACCTGCCTTCCCTCGTCACACACATCAGCGTTATTCAGTTATTGGACTCACTTGGACTCACTTATCACCTGTTCATTTCCTCCTCTTTATTTGTCAGTTCCCCAGCTCTGTTCACTAGTGCTGCATTGTATTGTTTTTGTCTTTAGTATTAGTTTGCTAATGCTGTTCCTGTCTCGTTCCATGTCCGTCTTTATTAAATGTTTTACTCCCCGTACCTGCTTCGTCTCTCCAGCGTCATGTGACACAAGGACAGCGTCTGGACAAGGGAAAACATAATGACATCAATGCTGACACAGAGAACAGAGAACTCAGGAGCAGACAGATATAGAGGGGCAATCAACAAAGTAATGAAGTCCAGGTGATTCTAATATGGCGCAGATGCACTTAATGATGGTGACAGGTGTGCGTAATGATGGGCCACCTGGCGCCCTCGAGTGCCAGAGAGTGAGAGCAGGTGCAGGCATGACAATAACTTTAGCTAGCTGGCTAAAATTGACTGACAGGACTGGATTTTAGCTAGGTTGCGAACATAAACATTGCTAGCTATTTTTTTTACAAACTTGTCTAGCTATTGCAATTGCCATCACTTTAAAGTAAATTTGAATACATGATAATGATGGCAAAGTTGTTACCTACTAATTACTTGCTTACTTTAGCCATGACATCATATTTCCAGGCCACTATAGTGTCTCCTCAGATAAGGTTAGCTAGATTGCTAGCTACCAAAGTCTGTGAGCTAACTAATCGTAGCTTGCTAACTAGCCTGTTGACTGTTGTTCAAGCTGCGACCAAGGTAGCCTACTTGGTTTTGCTGTGTCCTGTCTTTTTTATGCTGTTTTTTTAATGACTGTACATAATAAAATGCTTAAATTTATCATTTCTATTCGTCTTTAGGTATTAGAACTAAAATGAACTGGCTTGTGATTGGATTAATAGCTACTTGCCTGCCAGTGAGAAGAGAGGGTTTATTATTATTAGCTAGCTATATATCTCATTAAGCTTATGGTTATCTGTGATATCATTCCTATAAAATAGTAAGCCTTCTGGCTGTTGAATGAAAGAATGGATGTATAACCCTTGTGATTTTTAATTTTATTTAACCTTTATTTTGACAGCCAGACAATTCTGAGACCAAGGTCTCTTTTCTAGATGAGCCCTGTTTGGCACAATAATACACATTAAAATACAATGTACACATCTAAATACACGTTATTATTCAAAACGACACATGAAAAGCATAACACAATCATAAAAAACACATTCATCAGTTTAAAAAAAGGTCCCCTAACAGTCCCTGGAGTCACCAATTCCTGCAATTTTAAAGTGATTTGGAGATCATGCCACACATGGTGCAAAAAATCTCCAGAGATAGCCATCCCTGACACCAGGTCTGGTATCTCGTGCGTCTAAATGGTAACAATGAAGTAAGGTACAGCGGAGGTTTATGCAGGAGGGCTTTATCAACACAGAGTGCAATGCATTGATCTACGAGACTTCAAAGATGACTTGTGAAAGCTCAGGCTAGAGGTCTAGTTGGTTTGACTTTGCTACAAGCATACACATGATCATATTATTAGATATGGACAATCAGATATGAAATGATGCTACATGTTTCCTCAAATGTTAGAGTGAAAACTTTAGGATTATAAAATGTAACTTTGCCACCTTGCAAACAGGTTGATAACGTGTAGCTATACAATTCCCTTCCATGTATGGTCGTCGCTGAGGGAGGAATGCAGGATGAGGAGGACCATGAGGTCATGGACTTTTTGGAGGAAGATGATTTTGATGAGGAGCAACCTGGTGAAGATGAGGACGAAGAGTATGAGACACACACACACACACACAGGACAGACAGGTGAACATTGACTGACAGAGAAGCAGCTGAACTGGTTCCCCCTAACCCTCCAAGGTTAATGCTAGTAGAGGGGTCTGCTTTACAAGCTGGTGGTGCAGGGTGTATAAATGCTCTGGCCTGGTCCCAGATCTGTTTATTCTGTCACCCTAAATCCTAATGTATGATAATTGTCATGCCATGTTACCATAACAGTTGGCTATACATAGGAGTTAACCATAGAGCACAAACAGATCGAATAACAAGCTAACATTTGGCTGATTGTCAGAACAGAAAGAGTGAAACTTCAATGTACTTGAGGACTGCTTGTGTGGCACCTGAATGGGAAGGCAAGCGTTTCTGTATGATTTGATGATTATGATAGTGATGTAACTTGGACTTTGTTTTCAGGTTTGAATGAAACAATGTATTCCCCTGACCTTATTCTTTCAAGAAAGTCATTGTTTTATTCATATTCAATTACTTGTGTAATGTATTTCCTTATCGTATGTAAGACTCAATGTTTTCTGTAATTGTTTGGGGTCCAGATAATATGATATGTTTTATTTAGTCTCCAGATAAGAAAGTGTCTGGAGAGTAAAACATTTTAAGTACCATGTCACTTAAACTGGTGTCCCTTATTTTGTAAGCATCAGAACATAAATACTATTTACTGTGATTTATACCTTCCAGAGCTTAAGTTGTAAAACAATAACTTGAAAAGATTCTTACATGCCTTGATTTTGACTTTCATTATAACCTTGTTTACGATCAGTTTATTATGTTACGTAAAGAACTGACAAGAGCATTTACGAAGAATGACAACAA
The DNA here is from genome assembly GCF_036934945.1 of Oncorhynchus masou masou. Taxonomy (NCBI): domain Eukaryota; kingdom Metazoa; phylum Chordata; class Actinopteri; order Salmoniformes; family Salmonidae; genus Oncorhynchus; species Oncorhynchus masou. The sequence continues at coordinate 35,130,697 of NC_088217.1, forward strand.
CCTTTCATTGCAGTCTGGTTTCTTTACCTTCAATGACAGAAAACTGCAAAATGTGTAATTCTAGAGTGTTTACTCATTTACTCGTTTTTTAATTAATCATAATCTCCAATGGCATCACAAAGTCTATTTTGCAAAATGATGAAATAGACTTTGTGATGATACTGGGGTTATACCATGGGCCTCTGCATCTCACAGGCATATAGTCTGCCCTATAAATAATCATTACATTCTGCAATGAATATATGGGAGACGAGGTATAAGCCAGGATGGTCCTCCATGCAAACAGAATGTTTGGGTCCTGCATCTTCTGCTGACCTATTGAAAACAGTACGACAATGACATAGCAAAATAAGATGTGTGATGTATGCCTTTTGTTTTGATGACAAAACAAAGTAGCCTACACATCTGGGGAAGTTGGTTACTTTCAGAGTCAAGCTCCAACTGACAGGTTGAATATGTGCCTTTGTTTTTTTGTTTTTTGAAGGGGTAAGGGGGTGGGCTCTAGACGATTCCATCAGCCAATCAGGGCTGTATGTAAATATATTCAAATTTGTATCCCCACTCCTTCAAAGTCGGACTGAGCATTTCAGTGTCCCAAGGAGGCTAAAGGAAATATGTTATTAACAATAAAATCTGGATTTACATTTAAAAAAAATAACACACACAGTGATTTATTAGACATAAAAATATCATTTAAAAGACTGCATTGGAGCTTTAAGGTTATTTAAGCAAGGTCTGAGTACTGCTTGTTTTAAAACTAAATGTCACCCACTCACTTTGCAGTAGGTGGTAGGGGTCATAATAATATTCAAGGTCACTTGTGAAGACCAATGCATTTTTTGTCCATATTCCGCTTTACAGTGCATACGGAACCTATTCAGAACCCTTCCACATTTTGCTACATTACAGCCTTATTCTAAAATTGATTCAATAAAAAAAATCCTCATCAATATACATAATGACAAAGTGAAAACAGATTTTTATTTATTTGTGCAAATGTATTAAAACCTAAAAATCACATATACCTTATTTACATAAGTATTCATACCCTTTCCTATGATACTTGAAATTGTGCTCAGGTGCATCCTGTTTCCATTGATCATCCTTGAGATGTTTCTAAAAATTGTTTGGAGTCCACTTGTGGTAAATTCAAATGGATGGACATGATTCGAAAAGGCACACACCTTTCTATATAAGGTCCCACAGTTGACAGTACATGTCAGAGCAAAAACCAAGCCATGAGGTCGAGGGAATTGTCTGTAGTGCTCTGAGACAGGATTATGCCGAGGCACAGATCTGGGGAAGGGTACCAAAACATTTCTGCAGAATTTAAGGACCCCAAAAACATAGTGGATTCCATCAGTTTTAAATGTAAGAAGTTTGGAACCACCAAGACTCTTCCTAGAGCTGGCTGCCCAGCCTAAATGAGCAATTGGGGGAGAAGGGCCTTGGTCAGGGAGGTGATCAAGAACACAATGGTCACTCTGACAGAGCTCTAGAGTTCCTCTGTGGAGATGGGAGTACCTTCCAAATGGACAACCATCTCTGCAGCACTCCACCAATCAGGTTTTTATGGTAGAGTGGCCAGACAGAAGCAACTCCTCAGTAAAATGTTGACACACACGTTTGTGTTGAAGAAGCACCATGCTCCGAATTGTGTTGTCCCGAACCTTGCCTTGAATCTCTGGCATTTCAAATTGTCAGTATTCAGTTGCCGCCATCCCCTTTCCAAGCGCACAGCCCGAAGTGATTCATCAATAACGAGTGGCATGATGCCGTCAGCAAGAGGTCCTTCCCCACCATCAACCCAGCCACAGGAGAGGTCATCTGTCAGGTGGCTGAGGCAGACAAGGTAGATGTGGACGAGGCTGTGAAGGCTGCCAGGGAGGCCATCAGGTTTGGGTCACCATGGTGACGCATGGACGCGTAGGACCGCGGACTGCTCCTGAGCTGGCTGGCAGACGCAATCGGGAGGGACACAGCCTACCTAGCGGAACTGAAGACTCTGGATAATGGAAAACCCTATGTCGTGTCTTACAGCATGGACGTGCCCATGGTGGTCAAGTGCCTCAGGCTTTCAGCTCGACTGCCCCCAGCTTCTGGAATGCCCTGCCGGACCAGCTGAAGGCACCACAGACTCTGGGCTCCTTTAAAATGGGGAATAAAACCTTTCTCTTTAGGAAGGCTTTCTGTTGATAGCTGTGCTCCTTGGTGACCTAGTCCCTTGTAGTGTTAGCTGTGTTATTAAGCCCTATTTGGTTTTTATTTTATGCACTTTGAGATTACTGTGTATAATGAAAAGCGCTTTACAAATGTAATACATTATAAAAGGCACATGACAGCCCGCTTGGAGTCGGCCAAAAGGCACCTAAAAGACTCTCAGACTATGAGAAACAGGATTCTCTACGCCGGTGAAACTGAGACTGAACTCTTTGGCCTGAATGCCCAGCATCACCTTTGGGGAAGTTTTTCAGCGGCAGGGGCTGGGAGACTAGTCAGGATCGATGGAAAGATGAATGGAGCAAAGTACACAGAGATCCTTAATCTCTCTAGGGTAGGGAGCAGCATTCGGAATTTTGGATGAAAAGCATGCCCAAATTAAACGGACTGTTACTCGGGCCCAGAAGATATGATATGCATATAACTGGTAGATTTGGATAGAAAACACAATAGTGTCTGTGAGTATAACAACTGATTTAGCAGGCAAAAACCTGAGAAAAATCCATTCAGGAAGTAATTTTTTGGGGGATTTTGTGGTTTTCGATTCAATGCCAGTACAGTATCCATTGACTTAGGACTCCATTTGCAGTTCCTATGCCTTCCACTAGATGTCAACAGTCTTTATAAATCATTTCAGGCTTGTATTCTTATAAATGAGGGAGTAAGACCAGTCTGAATGAGTGGACCCTAACGTGACGCAGAGTTTTTTCAGGCGCATGTGCATTTCTTGTTTACCTTTTATATTGACAACATTTTTGTCCGGTTGAAATATTATAGATCATTTAGGCTAAAAAACAACCTGACGATTGAATATAAACATCGTTTGACATGTTTCTATGAATTTGGCGGATACAATTTGGATTTTTTGTCTGATTGTTTTGACTGAGTTTGAGCCTGTGGATTACTGAAGATTAAAATGAGTTCTAACAAAACTGAGGCTTTTTGGATATAAAATGAGACAAGAAGTTAATCTTTAAATCATGTTTTGTTTTCTGAATTTTTATGATGAACAAAGGAACATTTGCATCCCACATACCCTAGAGAGGTTAATGAAAACCTGGTTCTCCTTCTAACAGGATAACTACCCTAAGCACACATTCAAGACAACACAGGAGTGGCTTCGGGACAAGTCTATGAATGTCATTGAGTGGCCCAGCTAGAGCCCGGACTTGAACCTGATTGAACATCTATGGAGAGACCTGAAAATAGCTGTGCAGCAATGCTCTCCATCCAACCTGACAGAGCTTGAGAGGATCTGCAGAGAAGAATGGGAGAAACCCCCAAATACTGGTGTGCCAAGCTTGTAGTGTCACATCAAAGAAGACTCGAATCTGTAATTGCTGCCAAGGAGCTTAAACAAAGTACAGAATAAAGGCTCTCAATAATTCAAAGTCAGTGATTCTAAATAGAGGAGAAAAAACTGTACATTTACTCAGAGCTATTGCGTATTGTTTTGTTTTGTTACCATCACTCCCAATGCAACTTCAGACCAAACTCTTTACAGACTCATCCTTTATAGAATGTGTTAGCCAATATAGTCACCTGAACATTGCGGTTCTATTTCGATTATATATATTTTTCAATATTGTCTCATATTGACTTTTCCAAGAGAGAGACTTTATTGACAAATTGATGGATTACCAATGACGTCTGGAAGGTGGGATTTCAGCAATATACTACCTGCCAATGACGTCTGGAAGGTGGGATTTCAGCAATATACTACCTGCCTTGTCACTAGAACAACATAATGAAAGAGACCCAGCATAGTGTATGATGCCCCACATACTATAACCAGTATCAGAATATGCATGTCTTTCTTTACCTACAGTACTGATATTTGTTATTGGCCTAGCAGCGGTGTGGAAATTGTGATTCATTTCAGGAAACTAGGCGTGTCGCACGTCACTACGTCACAGGAGAGCCATTTGAACATAATCTTTTTTTAATCAAAATGTGTTTTTTTGCAGAAATACCTTCTTGAACATGTGAACTTTCATGTGCCTTAATAACAAACTTGTATACCATCTGTTGTTCTGCCCCTGAACAAGGCAGTTAACCCACTGTTCCTAGGCCGTCATTGAAAATAGGAATTTGTTCTTAACTGACCTGCCTAGTTAATTAAATAAAGGTAAAATACAAAAAATACAAAATATGTAAATACAAAAATATTATTAAATATGGATCAGTGGGACGCTGCGTCCCATCTCGGCAACTTCCGGTGAAATTGCAGAGCGCCAAATTCAAATTAAATAAATATACTATAAATACTATACCATACTATAAATATTTAACTTTTATGAAATCACAAGTACAATACATCAAAATAAAGCTGAATTTATTATTAATCCAGCCGCCATGTCTGATTTCAAAAAGGCTTTACTGCGAAAGCAAACCATGCGATTATCTGAGGACAGCGCTCAGCACACAAAATATTACAAACAGTTAGCAGCCAAGTAGATTAGTCAAGAAAGTCAGAAATAGCAATAAAATTAATCACTTACTTTGATTATCTTTGTATGGTTGCAATCACAAGACTCCCTGTTACACAATAAATGTTTGTTTTGTTCGATAAAGTCCCTCTTTATGTAAAAAAACCTAAATTTTGTTGGCGCGTTTTGTTCAGTAATCCAATGGCTCAAATGCGGTCACAACGGGCAGACAAAATTCAAAATAGTATCCATAAATTCATAGAAACATGGCAAACGATGTTTAAAATCAAACCCCAGGTTGTTTTTAGCCTAAATAATTTATAATATTTAAATCGGACAACAGCGTCGTCAATATAAAAGAAAAACAAAAAAGGTGCGCTCTCGGTCGTGCGCAGTAACCAGCTCTGGGGACATCCCAGGGTCCACTCACTCAATGTGATCATTCTCCCTCATTTTCAGAATAAAATACTGAAACAATGTCTAAAGACTGTTGGAAGCCATAGGGAACGGAATCTGGGTCATATCCCTTTAAATGGTGGATAGGCTTTCATTGGAAAAACAGCCATTTCAATAGTGGCACTTCCTGGAATGGCACTTCCTGGATGGATTTTCCTCAGGTTTTCACCTGCCATATCCGTTCTGTTATACTCACAGACATTATTTTAACAGTTTTAACAGTGTTTTCTATCCAAATCTACCTAGCTTCTGGGCCAGAGTAGCAGGCAGTTTACTTTGGGCACGCTTTTCATACAAAATTCCAAATGCTGCCCCCTATCCTAAAAAAAGTTAAATTACGAGCCTAGTTGGTTTAGCCACGGAAAAAGTTAGCAACCTTCCCTCTAGCCATGATTGGCTGAGATAATGAGTGGGCTGGACATCCCGAGAGATGAGTTTGGATTGGTCTGCCATGTAGCACTGTCTAAAACAGGAGCTGGTCAGTATGTGTCGGTATTCTTTTCTAACGCTGTTTTTTTTAAGATATCACTCAGTAGAACTGCATAAGTGTTGCTCTCCACTTTTTGGAGGACCGAGTTTTAAAATCAGTGGAATTAGAGTACGATAGCTAAGGAGATTTTATTTTGATTACAAATATGCAGACAGAGTAGAAAAGAGAACACAGAGAAGGCTGTTGTATAAAACACCTGTCTCCAGATTACATCTTCAAACTAAGGGCAAACATGGCATCTGTGACAGAGAGGGAGAAGTGTCCATCCATGTATATGGGTAAGATAGTCTAGCTAGCTACATTTTCAGATATTACACGTTTCTAATTTTGTCAGAAAGTCATTTTCATTTCAAGCTAAATTATGCTGTTAGCTAGCTAGCTAACATTAGCTGGCTGTCTCACTAACTAATGTTATGTGTATGATCTCTGGAGTAATATTATTCATATCTCAGAGTCATTCGCATTGCTAGCTATAGCCTAATGTTAGCTAGATAACATGAACCTGGTTGGTTAGCTACCTGCAGATCCATGCAGGGTAGTAACGTTATGAGGATTATGGCTCATTGTTTAGCTAACTAACTACATGTCTAAACAAAAGACCCCACTATGCAAGTAACCATTTCAAAAGAATGTTCATGATGTCACTACAACAACTGTCGGTAGATGTACAGTAGCTGGTAATTCCGCTCTGGCTTTCTACTGTGATTTCAGAGCACTCTCATCTGAGTGTGCCAAAGCTCAGAATAACTGACGAATTTGTGAATGCTCAACACCTGTTGAATATGGCCTGTTTCAGTAAACATTGGCAAAAAAAGTGTAATTAAATTGTTGCCAGCAGCACAGTTGCAGTCACCAACACTCTGGATAACATGAAAACAGCCTAGCCAGCTCTGCTAGGGCAAGTAAAATGGTCAGAGTGAGGTGTTCTCTCATTTGTGTCTGGAAGTAGCTCGTAAGCTAGCCAACGTTAGCCAGTTAGCTTGGGTGCTTGACTGCTGTTGTTAGGTCAGAGCGCTGAGATCAACCCTACTCCTCGGCCAGAGCGTCCAGTGTGTGCTCTGAATCCCCGAGAGCGAAACACTCTGAATTTACCAACCTGACAATCTGACAACACTCTGATTTTATGAATTCCCAGTGTGCATTCTGAGCACACTCTGGCAGTTCAGATTACATTTAAGAGCACAACTGTAGTTTAAACCAACCTTTAATTTTGAAATCTTTGGTTGTTTAGTTCATGGCCTCACATGTGAATCCTTAAAGAGATGGGTGGGGCTAAGGCTCAACAGGGTGTGAATGATGCTGAATGGGTGTAGACAAAGTGCTCTCCAGTGGGGGGGGGTCAATGTAAATAGCCAATTGAGAAATTGTTCTGCAGTCTTATGGCTTGGGGGTAGAAGCTGTTAAGGAGCCCTTTGATCCTAGACTTGGTGCTCCAGTACGCTTGCCGTGCGGTAGCAGAGAGAACGGTCTATGACTTAGACAATTTTTGGGGCCTTCCTCTGACAGGTCCTGGATGACAGGAAGCTTGGCCCCAGTGATGTATTGGGCCATACGCACTATCTCTCTGTAGCGCCTTATGGTCGGATGCTGAGAAGTTGCCATACCAGGCGGTGATGAACGTAGTCAATATAACTATTTGTTCAGCACTTTTGAAACGTATAGCGACATAATTTAGAACATGGACCGTCCTGTACACCAAGTCAGAACTGTAGGATAAATAAAGGGGGCATATAAGCAAATAATGGAACCTCTTACAATATTCCATTCGTCTAAATCAGGCTATAGGATACATGTGCACCTATCTCGCCTGCTCCCGTTCTTCCCCCCTGGTGCTCGAGGACGCCGAGCTCCCCAGCATCACGCACTCCTGCCACCATCATTATTTCCTTCCCTATATCTGTCTGTCCACCAGCTCGGTTCCCAGCTTCTGCATTAAGGTTCATGTGTCGTTTTGTTACCCATGTGCTGACACTGTTCCTTGTCTGTTCCTCATTAAATGTTTGACTCCCTGTACCTGCTTCTCGACTCCAGCCTCGGTCCTTATAGCACCACCAAGTCAGAAGTCATGTTACATAATTTACATAATTTATGCAGCAGTATACAATAAATTTTTGGGCTCACCTTGTTGTACTGTGCTCACTTGAAAAGTAAGGTGGCGCTTTCAAGACAACTAGGAACTCTTAAAAAAAACTAGTTTAAATCATGACATCAGTGATCTTCAGGTTAGAGCTCTAAAAAGAAGCCAGAGTTCCTGACCTGGAATGCCAAGTTGGATGACCGTTAAAAACGTATTTTTCAAGTCGTAGCTAATTCTTTGTGTCTTGAACTCTGAGTTTCCCAGGTCCGAGTTTCCAGTTGTTTTGAACGTGGCAGAAGTCATGCTGGATTGACAGCATGGCCAATGTATTCAACCTTTTCTGGCCCATGGTGTTGCATGTGAATGTTTATCCTTTTAAGCTTGGAAAAGAGACCCTTAAACCCTGACTTAAACCAATAAGTTGTATCTATCATTTCTCTTCATATGACAAGGATTGAAAAGGATTTGCCAGTAGATTGTCGAATTGAGTCATGATGATGACTGCTTGTCTAGCTAAGATTTTGTAAGTATGATGTTGTCATGATCAGTACAATTGTTTAAATATATATACAGTATTTTTAACCTTTATTTAACTAGGCAAGTCAGTTAAGAATTAAGAACAAGTTCTTATTTTCAATGATGGCCTAGGAACAGTGGGTTAACTGCCTTGTTCAGGGGCAGAACAACAGATTTTTACCTTGTCAGCTCAGGGATTTGATCTTGCAGCCTTTCGGTTACTAGTTCAATGCTCTAACCAAAAGGCTACCTGCCGCCCAACCAAAGCTATTAGAATCAAAGCTACCGAATATGTAACGTGATTTGATGTCATTATATCTGTGGCTAATGACCTTCAGCCATCTTGGATGGGCACTTCAAATGTAAATCTATGGCAGCACCCAAGGGGCTTGAACTTTCTAGCTCTACTTGTAGATTTTGTGGTAATGTAGTGTCTCCACGAGTGACAGAACACTGAGAAAATCACACGCAAATAGAGAACATCACCAACCCCTATACTCTGTTTTTTTCTGCTGGCTGCCCCACCAGCACAGAAAGCACTGTGCTAGAATGAAACACCTGCATTTTGGAGTTGCTTTAGTCAATAAAGCAAAAAAGAGACCATGTTTGCCACATATTCCCTGATTGACGGGTCGCCACTGTGGACATCGGTATCTCTCACTCACAAGTCTGAAGTTCATTACACATTTAGTGTGCATCCCTCAGAATACAACTTTCCCAGACTATCCACTAGTTAACTTCCTTGTAAGGCTTTCAACAATATAATCTGATTCCACAACCTCATAACCGTGATAGTCCGGCAGCTGATTATTACACATTTATTCATATAGTTTCATTGGCTGTTTGAGTTGTGGACATACTGTATGTCACAATAGACCTTTCGGCACTCCCATTTCGTGGCTCTGAACTCTGTAGAATGCTGAAACCATAACTTTGCCAGATATCCATCACATTATACATTGCATCTCTGTATAATGATGTATCTCTCATTAGCTCTTCCCTGCAGTAGAGGAGTAGAGGAGAATACTGTAGTGATCCTAATCAGTGCCTTATTCGGTGTATGGCCCATTCTCTATGTGGCGCTTTTCATGTCCTGCAGTTTACCAGGCTGGAGGGGAAGCTAGCTGTAGAGAAAGCTATTAGTGTGCTTCAAATAGGGACCAGCGATCGAGTGAGAGAGAAAGAGAGACTAGGGACACCAGTTCACGTTTTGGTTTATTGTCAGAAACTAGGGAAGAAATTCAATCAAGTTAATTTTGCATTGCAGCAATGCGTTTTCTTTTTTCTCATGTTGGAGTCAACCTTGTCAAGGCAGGCACACCTCAAAGACTGACATGATCGACATTTTCTTCTGATGTCGAGGCAAAGTTTCACATGTCCCATTATATCCCATCCCGTCCTGCCTGGACCACATTTAAATTCAAACCGTGGTACACCTAGACATTAGTAAATCATTAAATTATGTCCATGGGAGATTTGCAAGAAAATTGGGATCTCAAGTTAGGAATTGGCCAGAGACTGATTTCAAAGGAATAGAGAGATGCAGAGATGCAGAAGAGATAGATGCATGGAGATTCTACACTCATGTAGTAGTGGAATCCATCTTCCATTTATTCTCTCCTTTCTCCTCCCCTCCAAAAAGCTTTACTTGTCCTACGTCATCCTTTTTATGTCTATCTCTCTATATTTCTCGCATTCCTTGTCTCTCGCTAACGCCTAAATAAGGAGGGATTTTCTACAATCCTATAGAGGTGTTACTACTGTTTTCTCTCTCGGAGCAAAGGAGGGGTTTGATTCAGGATGTCACTCTTTGTGCCTGATTTAACAGAAACACAGTTAACTGTCAGCAGATGTCAAAACATTAACACACACACCCTAAAGACTTTGATGGACACACTTATTACAGTGCCTGACTGCTCAGAAACCCATGCAGCACACAGCATTTAGTGCACTGAAACACACTGTACCTGACGTGCACCTTCAGGCCATTTGAAGATGATCTCTTCATTAGCATTCCCACATGTAAACATTTGACAATATGTTTGCTACCAGACAAATACCATACAAAACAATATTGCTGAATTCAAACATTCACCTGTCAAAATAGCTGATCAAATTAAAATTAGCTGTCAAATAACACTGTAACATGTGGATAAAATACCAACACATTTCCTCTGGCATTGTCTATGTGGGCAATTGCAAGACTCTGGTGGCTTTCTAAGTGCAGTGTCCTCCACTCGCCTAGCATAGTACTGACTACTGAATGGCTCCCTGACTCACCTATTGCTGTTCTTCAGACCCTATGATCACTCAGCTACACAGCTGATGCCCCCTGTGCTGTTTCAATAACACTGTACCTCATTTTGTTTACCTGTCGGCCCCAGCCTCGAACTCAGGTCCTGTATGTGTCTAACTGACCTCTCTGCTCATTCATCGCCATTTACCCGTTGTTGTCTTAGCTCTCCTGACCAACACCTGTGACTGCTTTATGCCTCTCTCTAAAGTCAATATGCCTTTTCTACTGCTGTCAGCTAGTCCTTATTGTTTTATTTCACTGTAGAGCCCTCAGTCCCGCTCACCTTGCCTTAGATAGCTCTTTTGTCCCACCCCCACGCATGCGGAGACCTCACCTTGCTTAACTGGTCGCACCAGAGACAAAACCTCTCTCATCGTCACTCAAGTTCACCTCGACTGTACTCACATCTTACCATACCCTTGTCTGAACATTATGCCCGGAATCTATTCTACCACACCCAGAAATCTGCTCCCTTTATTCTCTGTTCCCAACACACTAGACAACCAGTTCTTATAGCCTTAAGCCAAACACTTATCGTACTCCTCCTCTCTTCCTCTGGTGATGTAGAGCGTAACCCTGGCCCTGTAGACACCAGTACCACACCTATTCCCTAGGCGCTATCATTTGTTGACTTCTGTAACCATAAAAGACTTGGTTTCATGCATGTTAACCTCAGAATTCTCCTCCCTAAGTTTGTTTTCACTGCTTTAGCACACTCCGCCAACCCTGATGTCCTAGCTGTGTCTGAATTCTGGCTTAGGAAAACACCATCAATTCTGAAATTTCCATACTCAACTTCCACAGGGAGATAGTCTGCAGAGTTCTGTCATGCTATTCAGGTCTGTGCACAAAGAGTTTGAGCTTCTACTTCTAAAAATCCACCTTTCCAGAAATAAGTCTCTCACTGTTGCCGTTTGCTATAGACCCCCCTCAGCCCCCAGTTGTGCCCTGGACTCAATATGCGAATTGATTGCCCCCCATTTATCTTCAGAGTTCGTACTGTTAGGTGATCGAAACTTAACACCACGGCCGTGCTACAATCTAAGCTAGATGCCCTCAATCTCACACAAATTATCAAGGAACTCACCAGGTACAACCCCAAATCTGTAAACACGGGCACCCTCATAAATATCATCCTGGCCAACCTGCCCTCTAAATACACCTCTGCTGTCTTCAACCAGGATCTCAGCGATCACTGCCTCATTGCCTGCATCCGTAATGGGTCCGCGGTCAAACGACCACCACTCATCACTGTCAAACACTCCCTAAAACACTTCAGCAAGCAGGCCTTTCTAATCGTCCTGGCCTGGGTATCCTGGAAGGATATTGACGTCATCCCGTCAGTAGAGTATGCCTGGTCATTCTTTAAAATGCTTAAATAAGCATGCCCATTCAAAAAAAATTGAACTAAGAACAGATATAACCCTGGTTCACTCCAGACTTGACTGCCCTTGACCAGCACAGAAACATCCTGTGGCGTACTGCATTCGCATTGAATAGCCCCCACGACATGCAACTTTTCAGGGAAGTTAGGAACAAAATACACACTCAGTTAATTAAGAAAGCAATGGCTAGCTTTTTCAAACAGAAATTTGCATCTTGTAGCACAAATTCCAAAGGTTTTGGGACACTGTAACGTCTATGGAGAATAAGAGCACATCCTCCCATCTGCCCACTGCACTGGGGCTAGGAAACACTGTCACCACCGATAAATCCATGATAATTGAGAATTTCAAAAAGCGTTTTTCGACGGCTGGCCTTGCTTTCTATCTGGCTACCCCTACCCCGGGCCAACAACTCTGCACCCCCCGCAGCAACTTGCCCAAGCCTCCCCCTCCCGCTTCTCCTTCACCCAAATCCAGACAGCTGATGTTCTGAAAGAGCTGCAAAATCTAGATAAGCATTCTTATCAGCAGACTCAACAGCCTTGGTTTCTGAAATGACTGCCTCGCCTGGTTCACCAACTACTTCTCAGATAGAGTTCAGGGTGTCAAATCAGAGGGCCTGTTGTTCAGACCTCTGGCAGTCTCTATGGGGGTGCCACAGGGTTCAATTCTCAGGGAGACTCTTTTCTCTGTATATAACAATGAAGTCGCTCCTGCTGCTGGTGATTCCCTGATCCACCTCTACGCAGACGACACCATTCTGTATTCTTCTGGCCCTTCTTTGGACATTGTGTTAACAAACCTCCAGACAAGCTTCAATGCCATACAACACTCCTTCCGTGGCCTCCAACTGCTCTTAAATGCTAGTAAAACTAAATACATGCTTTTCAACCGATCGCTGCCCGAAGCCGCCCGTCCAACGAGCATCACCACTCTGGACAGTTCTGACATAGAATATGTGGACAAATACAAATATGTAGGTGTCTGGTTAGACTGTAAACTCTCCTTCCATACTCACATTAAGTATCTCCAATCCAAAACTAAATCAAGAATTGTTTTCCTATTTAGCAACAAAGCCTCATTCACCCAAGCTGCTGAACATACCCTCGTAAAACTGACTATCATAGCGATCCTTGACTTTGGCGATGTCATTTACAAAATAGCCTCCAACACTCTACTCAGCAAATTAGATGTAGTCTATCACAGTGCCATCCGTTTTGTCACCTAAGCCCATAAACTACCCACCACTCCGACCTGTATTCTCTCGTTGGCTGACCTCACTACATATTCGTCACCAAACTCACTGGCTCCAGGTCATCTATAAGTCTTTGCTAGGTAAAGCCCCGCCTTATCTCTGCTCACTGGTCACCATAGCAACACCCACACATAGCATGTGGTCCAGCAGGTATATTTCACTGGTCATCCCCAAAGCCAACTCCTACCTTGGCCGCCTTTCCTTCCAGTTCTCTGCTGCCAATGACTGGAGCGAATTGCAAAAATCACTGAAGCTGGAGACTCATATCTCCATCACTAACTTTAAGCATCAGCTCTCAGAGCAGCTTCCGATCACTGCACATGTACACAGCCCACTTGTAAATAGCCCACCCAACTACCTCATTCCCTAAATTGTTATTTATTTTTGCTCTATTGCACCCCAGTATCTGGACTTGCACATCATCAACTGCACATCTATCACTCCTGTGTTAATTGCTAAATTGTAATTATTTTGCCACTACGGCCTATTTATTGCCTTACCTCCATAATGTTACTACATTTGCACACATTGTGTATAGATTTTTCTATTGTGTTTTTGACTGTACATTTGTTTATCCCGAGTGTAACTCTGTGTTGTTATTTTTGTTGCACTGCTTTGCTTTATCTTGGCCAGATCGCAGATGTAAATGAGAACTTGTTCTCAACTGGCCTACCTGGTTAAATAAAGGTAAAATAAAAAAAAATATATATATAAAATAAAAAACCAATGGGACCAATCTCATCGAACATGGGTACAATACAGCCAAGTCTCGGCCTGGGATCATGGACATATCTGACTTTGGATACCGAATTTACAAAAAATGCTGTGTGAATAAGTTGTTCTGTATGTTTTGCGAATTCATTGCAATCAATCAGTGTGTGTGTGTGTGTGTGTGTGCGTGTGTGGTGTGTGTGTGTGTGTGTGTGTGTGTGACTCAATGGATATTCTTTCAGTTTTCTTCAGATAAAGGTGTCCTTGGAAGTCTGAGTGTTTGTGTTTGTTAGTGTGTGTGGGTTTGGGATTAGTGTGTGTGTTGTGCTCCTCATCAGAAAAAGGTATACGCTTGACTGAGTGTTAGCCGCCTTCCCTGAGAGCTTTAAACTACATTTTATTCGTCTTACTTTCATTTGTAAGTTTATCTGCTTTCCAGTGTACTTGTAATATTGGTAATTGCCCTTCAGCTAAACCTCAGCAAGAAGTCAAATTCATTTTTCCAAGCAATTCTCAGTTTAAACCTTCAGGACATCCAACAGAAGTGTTTAAAAAGGAATCTGCTATCAGTGGGACATATCTTTAGATTTATTGCATTTTTTGTTTAATTACCCACTTTTTGATCTTGTCTCATCGCTGCAACTCCCCAATGGGAGCGAGAGGAGAAGGTTGAGTCATGCGTCCTCCGAAACATGATCCGTCAAACTGCACTTCTTAACAACCGGCCGCTTAACCCAAAAGCCAACTGCATCAATGTGTTGGAGAAAACACCATTCAACTGACGACCGAGGTCATCCTGGCAAGGTGTCGCTAGAGCAGGATGAGCCCCCGGCCAAACCCGGATGACACTGGGCCAGTTGTGCGCCGCCCTATTGGACTCCCAATCAAGGCCGGTTGTGATACTGCCCAGGATCGAACCCGGGTCTGTAGTGACACCTCTATCACTGTGATGCAGTGCCTTAAACCGCTGTGCCTCACAGGAGGTGTCAGCGCTGTGTGTATAGGTGGCAGGGAAGTCAGGCGCAGGAGAGTCAAAATGGAGTGTAAATGGAGTCTTTTAATAAAAATTCCACAGAACATGCTCCATAACACTAAAACATACAGACATGAAAAAACATGGGTACAAGGACCCGTTGCGCACCAACACAACAAATAAACAACACTAACAATAAAACAATCTCTGACAAAGGCATGAGGGGAAACAGAGGGATAAATACACAACAGGTAATGAATGGGATTGAAAACAGGTGTGTGGGAAGACAAGACAAAACCAATGGAAAATGAAAAATGGATCAATGATGGCTAGAAGACCGGTGACGTCGAACGCCGAGCACCGCCCGAACAAGGAGAGGCAACGACGCGTGGCTCCAGCAGCGCGTCGACACCGGCCTCGGGGACGACCCGGAGGGCGAGGTGCAGGGCGATCCGGATGGAGACGGTGGAATTCTGATAACATGGAAGGATCTAACACGTCCTCCACCGGAACCCAGCATCTCTCCTCCGGCCCGTAACCCTCCCAGTGCACGAGGTACTGAAGGCCCCTCGCCCGACGTCTCGAATCCAAAATGGATCGAACAGAGTTTGCCGGGACCCACTCGATGTCTAGAGGAGGCGGAGGAACATCACGCACTTCAGCCTCCTGGAGTGGGCCAGCCACCACCGGCCTGAGGAGAGACACATGGAACGAGGGGTTAATACTGTAATTAGTGGGCAGTTGTAACCTATAACATACCTCGTTCACTCTCCTCAGGACTTTAAACGGCCCCACAAACCGCGGACCCAGCTTCCGGCAGAGCAGGCGGAGGGACAGGTTTCGGGTCGAGAGCCAGACCCTGTCCCCTGGTGCGAACACTGGGACCTCAATGCGGCGACGATCTGCGCCAATTTTCTGGTGCCTTATGGCGCGCTGAAGGTGGACGTGGGCTGCCTCCCGGGTTTCCTCAGTGCGCCGAAACCAATTGTCCACCACAGGAGCCTCGTTCTGGCTCTGATGCCAAGGAGCCAGAACCGGCTGATACCCTAATACACATTGAAAGGGAGTAAGGTTAGTGGAGGAGTGACGTAGCGAGTTCTGAGCCATCTCTGCCCAGGGCACGAATTTCGCCCACTCCCCCGGCCGATCCTGGCAATAAGACCGCAGAAACCTACCCACATCCTGGTTAACTCTCTCCACCTGCCCATTACTCTTGGGGTGAAAACCTGAGATCGAAAACAGTCATCATGAGCCTGATTCAGATCTGTATTTATTCAGAAAGACTTATTTATTGGAGTTATACTTATTTATTGGAGTGTTTAAATTCATTTAGAACAAATGCAGAACACATGAACTGAGAGTTATTTGAATGTTGATCAACAGAATAAAATATATAAAAAACATTACGTTTGAGAGAAACGTTATAAAACACACATTTTCCCTGGCAATTAGGAGTTCCTTGTAGCCTGGTACAAACTACTGTATTATAAGGAGGCGGCGAACAGTGCGCGCACAAGATCTCCCAGTTTAGCCAATTTGTCTACGTCTCTCCAAACATCAAATTTCTCTTGCTCCAAATGACAAATTTGGTGGTGTTTTGGAACTACTCCTGCTGCAGCTGCACCGCAGGTTCCACCGCTGCTATTGCCGGTTAACTGGTTGAACTGATTCAATGTAGGCATTCAATATGAATGGTTAAGGTAATGAGAGTTACGGTTTGTGACAGGGTTAAAACAAAAACAAGCCCATGGTTAAGTTTAAGCATTCATTCCAAATCAGAGGTGGATTGGCCATCTAGGAATTCCCTTTGTCCCTGCCGAAGAGAGGAGGGTCTCACTGAAGGTATAATTATTATATCTAAAACACTTAATTCAGTTCAATATATTTCACAACAAACCTATTTGATATGGCTTTGAGTACATGAAATGCACACAGGCTATTGTAAGGCCTATAGCTCTCATGGGTAGTACCAACCGCAGAGTTTTTTTTAACATTACATTTATCTTGATGGATGCACGCACACACACACAAACACACACGCACAGTAAATAAATAACGTCCTGAGAACATGTTTTCAATAAGACTTTTAATAGCACTGCTCGCTTAAGTTAACCGTTTTGAACTCCAAGCACATGGAAATTCAGTTGCTTTGGCATTAATCATGAAAACACTTTTTTTTTATTGTGGCAGTGAGATTCAAACTCATGTTCTTCTGTTTTTATCCAAGGAATTAGTCCACTGCACCACCCGGATGGAGCCAGCATGCCATGTTATTTTACTCATACAAAGTTGTTCATTTGAGACTATTCAAACAGATCCCATTTCAAAGGAATATAAGCACTTCTACTAAGCTAACATATTGAATTGTTTTAAGATGGTCAAACCATGGATAATTTAGCTATTTGATTTTGAATTGTAGGACCCCTGTATGTATCAAAAACAAATGTTTGAAAAAATATTCCATTTGACTACTAGCCCATAGAAAAACATTGAATAACACAATCATAAATGGCAAAACAGACAGTCGAAAAAACAATCGTAAGGAGTAAAGTTTTAAAGTACTATATCTAAGAGACGTACGAAAGCTCAATAAATATTATTGGACAATTATCCAACCCCTTTATTTAGCTGGCACAAAATTACTTCCATAATTTTGGGGGCCAGTACTGGGTCACCGTCAGACCAGTGACACTTGTAGGAGTTGTAGAGCGAAACGGAGAACACCATCAAGTTCGTGAGAGTCTCCTCTTTCCAGAGAGTCATTAGGGGATAAAATCCGTCCAAAAAACGAAAATATTTCCTGAGCTTCCTTATTAGTTTGTAGGCCAAACTATTCTGATGCTACAGACATTTTTGTGAGAAGACCAATTTTCAGGATGTCTCCTGCTCTGACAAACAGCGCTGTAGCTCTGCCACTTTCCACTGCAGATGTGGAAGGCCGACAGGCGGATGTGGTGGATTGAGATGCAGCCCTTCTAAAAAATCATATATCTCTAGCTTAAACAGACAGATTTAATTAGATGAATCGACTCTTACTAAAGAACTCTGAATGGCTTTATAAGATGATTACTCATGATTTGGGTCCTACCAAATCCAGTGCTGGTGCCACCAATAGTAAACGTTAGTTATACCAGAGGAACATGTTAGTCTGGAGCTCTGTTATAGTAATTAACACTTAACCCTCTATTTTTAGCTGCCGTTAATGTGGCGTTAGCGCACGTTAGTTTGCAATTTCGTCATTTAAAAACTAGCGCACTGGCATTTTCCAGCCCTAATGCCAGCTTTGGTTATTTACCCTCCTAACATCAGCAGGCTTGCGCTCAGAGGGAGGGGTTGAAATATTTGAGACGTGTCTTTAAAAACATGATCCAAAGTGTTAATTTCATTTTCTTTTTGACCTGCCCAATGTGATCAAGTTGGCTTGTCAAGATCGTTGATAAAGTGTTTGGCTCGTGAGAACACTTGGAAATAAATCTTAATCACCCAAGCTTTATTAAATGATCAAGTTTGAGAGGAGCAAAACAGTGAGTTGATGTTCCCTTTTTATCTATGTATTAGCAAGGCCTACATTATTTTAGGCATGCTTTGGATGTGTGTAAAACCTCCTCCATGATGTAGGCTACATGTGTTCATGCCCATCATGAAACAGGAGATTTGAACCTCGATGAATACCGGTAAACCTCATATTAAGAAGTTATTTTCTTGTATAAATTGTTTTTTTCTGGTTCATATTTTTAAAACCCAAGCCCTCCGTAGGCTACCCTTACTTACGCTAGGCCTACTGCAATGAAGGCTGCTACAACAGCAATGTCTCAAATCTTTTTTTATCCGGCCGATTTTCTGATATGATTACATTTTACATGATTACATTTTATTGTCATTGAAACAACAAACATATTGCTTGTTTTTCATTAAATGTGATTAAAACAAAACTTATTAGAAGTATTCACTGTCCTGGTTGTGTAGTGGGCAGTCATTTATGATATGTGTATATTATAAATACGTCACATGTGATCCATGATAAGACGAAGCAATTAGACTATTCAAATATTTATCTGACTCCATAAAGATTATTTACCAATATGCATGAACATCATAGTTGAGTTACAGTAATAGTCCATTGGGTGGAGAGAGAGAGAGAGAATAAAAGAGTATCACCACAGCAGTTCAGGAACAAATAAAGAAAAAACTATGAACCGTATACCCTTTTATAAGCTTCTGAGTTGTTTGGATTCAAAACCTGAATTGCTGACCAATAGTATTACTGTAAAGTTAATCTCCAATCAGAAGTCAGACCTACATGATGTAACCTCTGCTTATCAGAAGTGTGACAATGGGGTTTGGCAAGACTAACGCAGAGATTGTTCTTATCTGATTCTACATCAGAGAGAAGTGTTCATGACCGGACGGCTAGCACTGTAGTAGACAATCTTCAGACCAGCAGTTCATGGTCCTAGCAACATCACTTCAGGTGTGTCCTTTTTGGTGCCCTAGCATTGTCTTCTTCTTTAGACATGCAAATGTCCTTAGGTAGCACCTTTCTGCAAGCAAGCTCGAAAGGAATTCTCCATTTCTCTTTGTAAAAGAAAACACGTAACTGAAGGTATATCACAGATTAATTAACATTTCAATGAACATACAATTGTTTATTTATCTGATTGGATTGGTCAATAGCAACTTCAAATGTAGTTTCATCAAATCAGTCAAATATACATAAAATATTATCAAAGATCCCTATCTCAAAGACAGTATATTTGAGACAAAACTCTCAAACTCTCCTCCCTTTGAGAGAAAATGGATAACCAGAATTTATAAACAATCAAGAAAAATTCATGAAGTCAAATCAAAACAACTTTCAAGCATAAATCGAACACATTCTACGTGTGAGAATTACAATGTAAGTTCAGAATGGTTTCACAAGCAATTTGTGCCTGGCTCAAATCGGTCTTATGTAGCAAATTTGAAATTGTGTTTTTGTACATTGGATAATAGCAGAGACACAGAGCTACAAAAGGGTATACCATACACTGCATTTGAGGAACAATGGGAAAGTAATTTTGCTTTGAAAATTGATAAACTTGTAACCTCACCTTTGAGAAAATGGCCTTGAATGTTTTGGTACCGACTGGAGAGCACTTCTTTCTCTGCACCCATTCAGCATTGTTCACACCCTCTTAAGCTAAAGTTAGCTAACAGTACACTTTAACTTGAACTTCAAAGATTTTATGTCAAAATTAGACATGTGTAATATCTGAAAATGTTGCTAACTAGACTATCTTACCTGTGGTCTGAAATCGGAGTAGATAACCAGAGCGAATTTACAAGCTATTACATCCATCAACAGTTTTTGCAGTGACATTCTATTGAAATGGAAACTTGCATAATGGAGTCTTTTGTTAAGACATGTAGCTAGCTAGCTAACTAACTAAACAATGAACCATAATTCCTACTCATGACATTACTACCCTGCATGAATCTACAGGTAGCTAAACAACCAGATTCAATGTAGCTAGTTAACATTAGGCTATAACTTGCCAAACAGATGGCTCTGAGATACGAATAATAAGATCATACACGTAACGTTAGCTAGCGAGCCAGCCAGCTAACGATAGCTAGCTAACAGTACACTTTAACTTGAAATGAAACCACTTTCTGTCAAAATTAGAAAGGTGTATTATCTGAAAATGTAGCTAGCTAGACAATCTTAAACCATATACATCATGGATGGCCGTGTCTCCTGTCGGATGCCACGGTTACTCTTAGTTGGCTATCATACTCGAATTACAGTGATTTCAAAACTCAGTCCTCCAGAAAGTGGAGTGCAACACTTATGCAGTTTTACTACATGATACATTTTTTTTAAACTGTGTTAGACAGGATTACCTAGATATACTGACCAGCTCAAATAGACAGAAGCGTGCTATATGGCAGAACAATCTAAACTCATCTCGCGGCACGTCCAGCCCACTCATTATCTCAGACAATAATGGCTGGCGGGAGGGTTGCTTCCTTTTTCTGTGGCTAAACCAGCTAGGCTCATAATTTAACAATTGTATTCGTATTTACAGATGGCATACACATTTTGTAATTAAGTCACATGAAAATTCACATGTTCGAGACGGCATTTCTTCCAATAACAAAAAAAGTTAATGTTCAAACGGCTCTCCTGTGAAGTAGTGACCCGCGAGATATGCCTAGCTTCCTGAAACGGGTCACATTTGAACATTAAATATATTAGAATCCTAGTTTAAAACAGCCAACATTAGCAAATCAATGGTGAAAGTTCTAAGGCCATTTTGTGACAAACAAAGCAATGACTTTAAATAGCACACACACATCTATACATTCAGATGGACTTAGCCATATGCACCACGCATAGGAAAACATACAATTCTTTGTGTTTTCACTTATTGGCGCACATTACAAACAGCTAGCAGCAAAGTAGATTGGTCACGAAAGTCAGAAAAGCAATCAAATGAATCGTTTACCTTTGATGATCTTCAGATGTTTTCATTCATGAGACTCCCAGTTGCACAATAAATGTTCCTTTTGTTCCATAAAGATTAATTTTAAGTCCAAAATACCTCCATTTGGTTGGCACATTTTGTTCAGAAATCCACAGGCTCAAGCGGTCACGAAGGGGCAGACGAAAATTCCAAATAGTATCCGTAAAGTTCGTAGAAACATGTCAAACGTTTTTTATAATCAATCCTCAGGTTGTTGGGGTTTTTTTTTGTAAAAAAATAAATCTTACCCCCTTTTCTCCCCAATTTCATGCACAGTGTTTGAGACGTTCGGAAGGAGACTAACGTGAGGTAAAATAAATAAATCATTAATCAGAAGACTAATGATCAGATATGAAAATATCTGAAAGGTTATATTGGAAAGTTATAACTTTGTAATCTGAATACTTTCCTTGGTGCCCCAACTTCCTAGTTAATTACAGTTACATGATTATTCAGTTTAATCGAGTAATAATTACAGAGAATCTTTGATAAAAACAAACTCTTCAGTTTAATGATAGTAAAGACACGACAGGAGGAACGTGGAACTACAGATATAGGATCTTCATTTTTAGCCAGTTTGCTACCGCAGGTAAATATGAATTATTATGTGAATTAGAATTAATGGTCATTTTTTATGAGGGTTGAAATATTTTTCATACGGGAAAATCAAGTCTGAAATCTAAAAGTTTCAAATTTCTTGCATTGCAGGAAGGTTCACCTGCAACAGGGTAACCAAATTAAGATCCTACATCTGTATACACATTTGTATTTTATGTTTTTGTAATCATTGCTAGCTCCTAGAGAGGGATATGAATGGAAAGAGTGAGGAGGAAAGAAATGGCCCTGAAACATTCCTCTTCATCCGTTGTCTCACCCTTGTTAAAGCCTATCACTGAACTCCTCTCTCCCTCTCTCTCCTTTCTTCACTGTGCTAAACTGAGGATAAACTGCCATCCTCCCTTTCCCCATCATCCCTCTGTCCTGTGTGCTTACTTCTCTTTTTTCTGGGATAAATAATGAGATCTCTCCCCCTCCCTTTCCATCACTCTTTCGTGGGTGTGACAGTGACACTAAGGCTGACTCTGCTCTGAGTCTCAGGACCCATGACAAGGACAGAGACCCGTCATGCCACACACACATGGACGAACGCACGCACACACGCCCAGATATACACACACACTGGGTCAAATGGGCACGTTCACACCCAAACAACCCAGAGGATGAGTGACACGAGCTTAACAAGTGAAAACAAATGGATGCTGTCATGAGATCGTAGGACAGAGGACAGGAAGAAGGACATAAACAAACCCTAATATTTCTCACAGGCTTATGGATGGTATTGTTTTGCCTAGCATCTGTTGTTGTCTAGGGGCCCCTCAGAAGCACAGTGATTCATCTCTCAGTTGTATCATGAACACAAGACTGTCTGAAAAACAACACCAAGAAAGATCCCACTCACAGGATTTGACCATCAGCATGGTCTATTCTACAGATGACTCAGAGTGAAATACTACTGTGGATTTGAGGCATGATTACTGTCACTGCATGTTGTCCCTGTGTCATTTTGTCACTGAACACATCAATCAACTTCTCTGTAATCTTCTAACCCTGGCCTACTGCCCAGCGTGACTGGTTTACAGGCTTTTTCCAAGATAACACTTTAAGGAAATACTGTATTTAGATGGCATGCGAGACACACATATCCAATCTCTCTCATGCAGATACACACTCATATACTAGCTCATTCATATCCAAGCAACTTGAAAATCGCAGCATGTGCGCATACACCCACATAGGCTCACATCAGCGCACACACGGAAAGGTCTTGCCTATGACTCACATCACCTTGCCAGGATAAACATTCTAACAGATAGGAAGTTCAGATAGGGTTTGATGGCATGGGTGTGTGTTTGTATGTATGAATGTGTATATGTGCATCATAATTCAGCTGAGCTCCACACATGATAAATTAATCCTGGCTGAAGGCATGAGACACAAATAATTCACACCTGTCCATGCGAATATAAGTGTGAGTGCCTGTGTGTATTCTCTTGCTGTCAGTTTCATACCTTCACACACATACATGCGCACACAGACACACACACAGATCCACAATCCTGCCTTACCTTCATTGTTGTCGTTGTTGTTGTTTCCGGCGGTGCCCAGTGTCTGTAGTGATATAGTCCATAGAAACAGTGCTATGAGCCCTGGGTCTGAAGACATGGTGCTTACACACACACACACACACACACACACACACACACACTCACACACTACCAATCTCCCTCTCTCTTCCTCTCTCTCACTCCCTCGCTCTTACTCTCCCTCAGACTTTTGCTGCCTCTGTGTCCCAGTGCTGAAGCGGAGCCTGAGCCAGTACTGAGAGTGCGTGTGTGAGTGAGTGAGAGAGAGTGTGTCTGAGGGGCTGAGGGCTGGGATAGAGTTAGAGACTGCCTCTGTTCCTCTCAGCCTCTCTGTCTGCTCTCACACATACATGCATACTCAGGGGTGGGCCTAGACTGTCACTCCAACTCTCAGTAACCAATTAGAGGGCAGGATTCTGAAGGTCCACTAACCAAATATTCTCACGATACCTCACCTTTACCTATCCTACCTTAGAGACTCTTTCTCTCAATCTCTAACGTGTTCTCTCTCTGACGCTCCCACTCTCTTTCTTTTTCTCTCACTCCTGCATGCACTTTTGACTGTTCTCTGCCCCTCTCTCGCTCTTTCACTCTCTACATCTCAATCTCTCCTCTTTTACTCTCCCTTTACTCTCGCCTCCCTCTCTGCCTCGCTTGCTCTTACTCCTCTTTCCCTCACTCACTCACTCACTCACTCACTCACTCACTCACTCACTCACTCACTCACTCACACACTCTCTCAACTCCACCTCTCACCCTCTTTCTTTTTTGTACTCTTCTACAAATTCTTTAAGAAACACTTGCAACTAATTATCATAATATTTTCTGCCCTTTTTTACATACACATGTCCTAGTCTTGTGTCTGTTGTTGGATATCAAGAAAACTCCACAACATAGAACATATCCACCAGCTTTTCACCTTTTAGAAAAAGGTTCCCTATTGATATTAATGGGAATCAATTCAATGTATTTCTTTCAACACTGTTTAGATTGAGACAGTGGAATATAGGAGAATGATCAACTGAAGGTCATCAATAATTAGAGGTGTGTTCACCCTTGCGTGTGCGTCCATCTCTCTCTCTCTCTGTGTGTGTGTGTGTGTGTGTGTGTGTGTGTGTGTGTGTGTGTGTGTGTGTGTGTGTGTGTGTGTGTGTGTGTGTGTGTGTGTGTGTGTGTGTGTGTGTGTGTGTGTGTGTGTGTGTGTGTGTAAGCTTTTTGTTGCTCCATACAGCCAAATCCTAAACGTTCCCTGTGGCGAATTTCTGATTCAGATAGTCAGAAGTCCTGGTGTGAGTGTGAGTGTGTGTGAGTGTGTGGGAGTGTTAGATTCAAGGACAATGATCAGATATTGATCCTTCTGACAAAGGGAAACTTCACTTGGCAATGACATTATTACTGAAGGATGTGTGCGTGCGTGCGCATACGGGCCTGCGTGTGAATCAAGGACAATTATCATCTATGGATCCTACTGATGTAGAGAAACTTGGCATCAAACTGCAACTTGTCTGATTGCAGAATGAGTACTGTGTTTTCCCTGTAGCTAAAAGCTGACTGGATCAAGGGTTTTGGCTGTCTTCCCATCAATCACAGCACAGTTTTCTGAGGACACTGCTCTTGGTGAAAGCAATATAGTCTCTCTGTTTTAGCCCCCACTATCGACAGGCCACCAACTGTGTTTGTGTGTGGTCGTGTTTAACTATTCTTGTGGGGTTAGGATTTTTGGGTTAAGGTTGAGTTAGGGTTAGTGTAAGAGTATGGGTTAGGATTAGATTTAGGGTTAGAGGTTAGGGAAAATAGAATTTGGAATGGGACTGAATTGTGTGCCCCCGCAAGGTTAGCTTCAGAAGACTGTGTGTGTGTGTGTGTGTGTGTGTGTGTGTGTGTGTGTGTGTGTGTGTGTGTGTGTGTGTGTGTGTGTGTGTGTGTGTGTGTGTGTGTGTGTGTGTGTGTGTGTGTGTGTGTGTGTGTGTGTGTGTGTGTGTGTGTGTGTGTGTGTGTGTGTGTGTGTGCGTGCGTGCAGCTGGCCTTGTGAACAGGGAGACTGAGTGAAGGATGGAGGGATGGAGAGAGGGAGGGATGGAGGAGATGAGTGTCATTGCCAAATGCGGGCAGTAGTGAGCATGCCAAACCCTTCCCCAGGCAAAGGGACATGGGGGGGTACAATGGTTCCCCCTCATCATGTGTAGTGTGCCTCGTTGCCTACGTGCAGCGTCTTAATACAGGAGGGGAAGACACTTACAAATATAAACACACACAGCAAGGGTGGCAGGTAGCCTAGCAGTTAGAGCATTGTGCCAGTACCCGAAAAGTCGCTAATTCTAATCCCTGAGATGACAAGGTGAAAAATCTGTTGATGTGTCCTTGAGCGAGGCACTTAACCTTAATTGCTCCAGGGTTACCGTTGATAATGGCTGACCATGGCAATGACCCGACTCTCAGGGGGAGTTGGGATATGCAGACTACAACTCAAGGAAGACAGCTCCCTGGAGGATGTTTGATCAAACTCATATCAACCTCTTTTCATCTCATCTATACCTCTACTTCATTTCACCTCAATTTCAGTCTCATCAAATGTAGATGTCCTCACATAATGCTTACTACATTCACTGTATCAATAAGCTTAAATCATTCTTGCTTGAAACAAGAAATGTGCCATTATCAGACCACACAGTCAGTGTATTTTGACTGTTTCTATTTGTTTTTAGGGATGATGTGAGACGTACAAAGATATTACTTAATTAAACACAAGGGCTATTCTTAGTATTCCATCCAATATGGGCCTGTTTCTATGACCATTTTACCACAACACTGGCAGTCATGAGTCATTCCATGTGACCGTTGAGTCTGAGTAATCTCCTTTTATGCATTCAGGACATGCTTTGGTAGTATCCAACTCGCTAATGGCCTGGTACTCAGGGCTCTATTGTCCTTCTAACCACTCTGACATCAAAGCAATCGACAATCACATCAAACTTTTATTATCAAAACAGTATTGTGCTTTTAAAACTCACCTCACTGTGATTGATCAATTGGAAGGAAGAGGTTCAACAACAGGTTGAAACTGAGTGCATCAAATCCAAACACAATGAAATGGGCAGCGCTTTCTAAGGTGATGATTAATTCTAAACAGCCATGCACATATTAAAGCTTATACATAGGCATAGGCCTATATATGAGCCCAAGCCTGAAAAAAAAACAGAATTAAAATAATGATTGTGCCATTCCTTATACAATACATATCCTACCGCATATTACGCACTACAGAAAACATTTGAAAAGAAACTGATTGAACTAGCCTGTATTCCAAAATGTAACACATTCTAGTAATCACCTTATTTTGCATACGAGATGGACTGGTTACCTGATGCTACACTCCAAACGTTCTATCCATGAGTCTTAGAGAGAACATATAGGTCTAGGCCATGTTGGTTGATTGAATGTGCCGAGTGGCTGACAGAGTTAGCCTCCAATTATTGTGAATTTGTATTTGATTTTGAATAGCAAAGTAAAGGGAATGTTTATAATTTCATAATTAATAGGATGACACATAATATCTTAATATCTTACCACTAACATAATCTTACCACTGTGCATTTCCATCTCCTCATCTCCTCACTTTCTCAAGCAGAGAGAAGAGCTGTCAACAGTTTAATTCAAAATGTTTTGTTGTGAAAATATGCTACTTTTGATGTTCCCGAAAAAATTTCATATGGTTTCCAAAATTAAGCTCTTGGTAGCTGCCGAAACAGGGTTGTGAAGCCCATGGCATACAGAGTTGGGATATCACCCGTTGCCTAGTGAGATGCTGCATGATCCTCAAGCAGTGGTTGGTGCCTGGAGTGAAATAACCAGAGTAGCCTACCAAAAGGAACAAGCGGGAAAGCTGCTTCCATTCCCTATTCGAGTGCGTAGGCGGATGGCATGTACTTTTTCCCTGCCCCTGTTCCTACCCATTTGATAATGGGCCAAAACTAATTGAACATATTAGTTAAGACATTGTTACATTGAGAATAGTCTAATGGGTGATACTAGGATCACTTGATGAGAGAACAGCTGTGCTGCCTGAGGCAAGCTTTATTTGCAACTTTTTCAAATCATCAGTAGCCTATAGTCACACCCTGCAGCCCATATACTGTATGTTTTGATTTCTAAGACATTCTAAGGTTTGTATCATTAACAAATAAAGTTGCCAAATACCTAAATATTGCATAGCCTGTAGGACCTGTTTCCAATTCTCAATTTTACACTGAACATAGTTTTCATTAGCACACTCACTCTGGAAAACATATAATTTCTGTGTTATTCAGTTCACTTCAATTATATTTGTCTTACTATAAAATCATAGAATTTAAAATAATGGCACAGGATTTATAGGCATGTCATGTCTGCTAAATGAACAAGCCTACAGCCTATAGATAACATAATAGGCCAACTCATATGCTGTTAATCTGAAACACATTTTCTTCATATCATAATGTTTATTAAGACCTACCTAAATGAAATAATGGATTTATTGTGATGGTGTAAATTACATGGACGTATTATGCATCAGCAGCTTATATGTATGGAGGCCTGGAGATGCTAACTTTTGCATGACAATAACCGTCTGACAAAAATGTTTGACCGCCACAGCCCTAATCCCATAGCACCAAACTAGAAAGGTACCCCTCTGTCTACCATAGAGAGTATAGTATATTTCCATATTTACCAGGACGAAAGCCTTAAAATCACTATAAATAGAGTCCTTATGTTTGATATCGGTGAGGGAATTTCTAGCAGTGTGAGTGCTGTCAGTTGTAATCAGAGTGATGCTCTTTCTGTCTGTCTGTCTGTCTGTCTGTCTGTCTGTCTGTCTGTCTGTCTGTCTGTCTGTCTGTCTGTCTGTCTGTCTTTCTTTAGCTCCAAAATACATTAACTTATTAAAACCCTGAGCAGCTCTCCCATCTTTCTTCTCTCCTCCTCATGCTACACAGACAGAGGAATAGACTGCATAAAGACTATACAGGGAAGTGAGGAAGAGGACATTGTGATCGTGTAACAGATGTGATCGTACTTCGTAACTCTCTTGAGTTGTGTAATAAATAAAGAATGTCCAGCTAGCGATCCCAGTTGATTGGTGTTTATTCCTGACAATAGACACAAGGAAGCACATACGTAGATGTGCTGGACAGAATCTGTTGATGGCTGTAGATTGGTCTGTAGCATGGAAACAACTGTGTAGTAGCAGAGGCTAATGCGACCATTACATCTTGAACATGCTAGCTAACTCACTTAACTCACAGCAATCATAAATACAAAAGCATATCACTGGAATCCCCATGATCAAACAGGTACCGTACACATACAGTACATACATCAGGAAATGTACAGAGTGAACTTGTACATATTGTAAATACGTAGAGTTAAAGTCGAAAGTTTACATACACCTTAGCCAAATACATTTAAACTCTGTTTTCACCATTTCTGACATTTAATCCTAGTCTTAAATCAGTTAGGATCACCACTTTATTTTAAGAATGTGAAATGTCAGAATAATAATAGAGAGAATGATTGATTTCAGCTTTTATTTCTTTCATCACATTCACAGGGGTCAGAAGTTTACATACACTCAATTAGTATTTGGTTGCATTGCCATTAAATTGTTTAATTTGGGTCAAACGTTTCAGGTAGCCTTCCACAAGCTTCCCACAATAAATTGGGTGAATTTTGGTCCATTCTTCCTGACAGAGCTGCTGTAACTGAGTCAGGTTTGTAGGCCTCCTTGCTCGCCACAAATTTTCTATAGGATTGAGGTCAGGGCTTTGTGATGGTCACTCCAATACCTTGACTTTGTTGTCCTTAAGCCATTTTGCCACCACTTTGGAAGTATGCTTGGGGTCATTGTCCATTTGGAAGACACATTTGTGACCAAGCTTTAACTTACTGACTGATGTCTTGAGATGTTGCTTCAAAATATCCACACAATTTTCCTGCCTCATGAAGCCATCTATTTTGTGAAGTGCACCAATCCCTCCTGCAGCAATGCAACCCCACGACATGATGCTGCAACTCCTGTGCTCACAGTTGGGATTGTGTTCTTCAGATTGCAAGCCTCCCCCTTTTTTCTCCAAACATAACGATGGTCATTATGGCCAAACAGTTCTATTTTAGATTCATCAGACCAGAGGACATTTCTCCAAAAAGTACGATCTTTGTCCCCATGTGCAGTTGCAAACCGTAGTCTGGCTTTTTTATGGCGGTTTTGGAGCAGTGGCTTCTTCCTTGCTGAGCGGCCTTTCAGGTCATGTTGTTATATGACTCGTTTTACTGTGGATATAGATACTTTTGTACCTGTTTCCTCCAGCATCTTCTCAAGGTCCTTTGCTGTTGTTCTGGGATTGATTTGCACTTCTCGCACCAAAGTACATTCATCTCTTGGAGACAGAAGGCATCTCCTTCCTGAGCGGTATGACTGCTGCGGGGTCCCTTGGTATTTATACTTGCATACTATTGTTTGTAAAAATTACCATTATTTTCCTGAGGTCTTGGCTGATTTCTTTAGATTTTCCAATGATGTCAAGCAAAGAGGCACTGAGTTTAAGGTAGGCCTTGAAATACTTCCACAGGTACACCTCCAATTGACTCAAATTGTGTCAATTAGCCTATCAGAAGCTTCTAAAGCCATGACATAATTTTCTGGAATTTTACAAGCTGTTTAAAGGAACAGTCATCTTAGTGTATGTAAACTTCTGACCCACTGGAATTGTGATACAGTGAATTATAATTGAAATAATCTGTCTGTAAACAATTGTTAGAAAAATTACCTGTGTCATGCACAAAGTAGATGTCCTAACCAACTTGCCAAAACTATAGTTTGTTAACAAGAAATTTGTGGAGCGGTAGAGAAATGAGTTTTAATCACTCCAACCTAAGTATATGTAAACTTTCACCTTCAACTGTATATATAAAGAACTATTTCAAAACGTGATCTACCACTTGCATGAGTTATCAGGCTGGGAAGAATTTACGTTTACGATTTCCCCCTATCTGCAAGTGAAGCCAATGACATGACACCTTATTGAAATCTGACTTGAACCAACCAATAGGAATACCTAAACATTAAATATAAATTTCTGCATTGGCAAGTGGAAACATAACTAACCCTGTCATATTCTTCCCTGATGAATTACACTTGCACACTGTAAACAAAATATGAGTAATGTAATACTTTGCAATATATGTCACCAAATATTCCAGTCCAAAGACTATTCTCTAAAGAGAATTAGGGAATTTAAAGACTCCATAGGCAAACATGGCTGTTACATGTTAAGTCCACTCAGTGGCAATTGTTACATAATACAAAGAAAATAAAAGCCTGGACCTACTTGACTTCTGACCCATTACCCCCGTAGAGCCCTCTTGAAAGTGAGAGAGAAAGAAAATACCTAAAGGACTAGAAATAACCTGAAGGTCAACCTGGAACCTGGAAGGTCAACCTGAAGGTCAACCGGCGTCATCGTGGAGGTAGGCACTGCAAACTGGTATGTCTTCTTTGACAGTGGACTCTTAGTCATCTGATATAGCATGAGGATATGAGGTGGATTGGTAGTTTATGATCACATCACAGGCATCAGTCTCATCTGGTGGTGAGCAGCTCTCAAGGTTGAATGGGTGATTCGACCAGCAAAACACATCTTTCACCCTCACATCTTGCATCCTCTTGGTGTCTATTCCTGACAATACACACAAGGAAGCATATTAGATGTGCCGGACAGAAGATTGTTGATGGCTGTAGATTGTAGTATGGAAGAAACTGTGAATTAGCAGGGGCTAATGCGACCATTACATCTCGAACATTCTGGCCAACTGCCTTGCACAGCAATCATACAGACAAAAGCACATCACAGGAAGCCCCAAACATCTAACAGGTACCCTACACATATACATTACATGACCAAAAGTATTTTGACACCTGCTCGTCAAACATCTTTTCCAAAATCATGGGTATTAATATGGAGTTGGTCCCCACTTTGCTGCTATAACAGCATCTACTCTCCTTAGAAGGCTTTCCACTAGATGTTGTAACATTGCTGAGGGGACTTCAGCCACAGGAGCATTAGTGAGGTCGGGCACTGATGTTGGGCAATTAGGCCTGGCTCACAGCCAGCGTTCCAATTCATCCCAAAGAACACCATCCCAACGGTGAAGCACGGGGGTGGCAGGATCATGTTGTGGGGGTGCATTCTGCAGGAGGGACTGGTGCACTTCACAAAATTGATGGCATCATGAGGAAGGAAAATTATGTGGATATATTGAAGCAACATCTCAAGACCTCAGTTATGAAGTTAAAGCTTGGTCGCAAATGTCTCTTCCTAATGGACAATGACCCCAAGCATATTTTCAAAGTTGTGGCAAGATGGCTTAAGGACAACAAAGTCAAGGTATTGGAGTGGCCATCACAAAGCCTTGACCTCAATCCTATAGAATATTTGTGGGCAGAACTGAAAAAGCGTGTGCGAGCAAGGAGGCCTACAAATCTGATTCAGTTACAGCAGCTCTGTCAGGAAGAATGGGCCAACATTCACCCAACGTATTATGGGAAGCTTGTGGAAGGCTACCCAAAATGTTTGACCCAAGTTAAATAATTTAAAGGCAATGCTACCAAATATAAATTGGGTATATGTCAACTTCTTACCCACTGGGAATGTGATGAAAGAAATAAAAGCTGAAATAAATCATTCTCTCTATTATTATTCTGACATTTCACATTCTTAAAATAAAGTGATGATCCTAACTGACTTAAGACAGGTCATTTTTACTAGGATTAAATGTCAGGAATTGTGAAAAACTGAGGTTAAATGTATTTGGCTAAAGTGTATGTAAACTTCTGACTTCAACTTTTTCAAACACATTCCTTTCCACTCCTTTCCTTTCCTTCTCCCCCTACTCCGGTCCCAATGATCTCCACATCTTCCTACATCTCCTCCCCCTCTCCCCTCCTGTCCTCCCCCTCTCCCCTGTAATCTCAGCAGGAATCATTCTAAACTACTTTTTCTTATGTCCCTCTCTCCTCTGCTCCTTTCTTAAATACTGGGTCAGTGGCACACTTATCAGGTAGCTGCAGCTTAAACATAGTGCTGGGCCAGAGGTGTGATGTACTACACGACAAGTGACACACTCTTAGAGATACTCACACACTATGAGAAACACTCACTCTCAGCGACAGAGACACCATGAGATTTACACTGTTAGTGACACACACTCTGTACAAGGAAAGTACACAGCAAATGATTCAGTGTTAAATCAACACTGGGAGTGTTAAATGTAATGCTGTTCCAGTGTCTATAATGGTCCGCACTTTCAGTGTTAAATTAACACACTGTTAATTTCAGTGTAAAGCCTTAATTGCATATTTCCCCGGTTGCCTTGCCTTTTGAGTGAATTGTAGAGTTACCACACATGGCTGTATTTGTAAGTGACAGACACATCCCAGCAAACCAAAACTGGTTCTGTGAAAGTTTGTAGAACATTTGTTAAGTTGCGGAAAATGTTATCATAACACGAAAACTGTCCAGTTGTGCTGATGATTATACAATGTTTGTATAAAACATTCACCCGATGTCGCAAGAACATTCCCGGAATGTTGCTCTCACATTTTGTTGCGGCAGAATGTTCTAAAAACATGACTGGTACATTGTGTTTTAACATTACCTGGAAACCTAAAGAGAATATTTGGAGAATGTTCTGTGGTAGTTGTTACAGATGTTATGCAAAACATTTTAGTGAATGTTAGGAGAACATTCAAAGGACATTTCAATGAAAACATTATCTGAATAAAACAAATGTGTTTTCAAAAACCTTATTTAAATGTTGTTGGGATGTTATTATACTGTCACGACTTCCGCCGAAGTCGGCCCTTCTCCTTTTTCGGGTGGTGTTCGGCGGTCGACGTCACCAGCTTTCCAGTCACTACCGATCCATTTTTCTGTTTAGTTTGTTTTGTCTGATTACATACACACCTGTTTTACATTCCCTTTTTAACCATTTGACATACATTTATGTTCTATTCGTGATTGTTTATGTCGTTAGTGGTTGTGTTTGTGTTAGAGTTTTGTTGTATGTTCCATTTTTGGAATTTTGCTTTATTCTTTGAGTAAACTCAGTTGGATTACTCCATACCTGTGTCCTGCGCCTGACTCCGCTTTCACTCTGCACCCAATCGCTGACAGAATCACGGACCATTCAAATGGAGTCAGCAGGTACAGCCAGCCCTTCTCTCCCAGTAGAGGAGCGAGTTCAGCAGCACTCGACCATGTTAAACCGGCTAGGGACAGCTATGGATTGTGTGTTGCAAACTATGGACAGATGGGAGAGAGGAGGCTTTCCTGTCAACGTTACTACATCACCACCCGCGTCTCAACCTACACCGATGTCCACCCCTCCGTTGTCAAGTCTCAGTGGAATTCGGCTGTGCGTATGACGGATCAGTTCCTACTCCAGCTGGAGCTCTACCTGGCAGCTGTTCAGCCGGTTCCTTCTGGACGGGAGAGAATGGGCGCTCTCATCTCCTGCCTGACTGCAAAAGCCCTGGAGTGGGCCAACGCCATCTGGGGAAGGGAAGGTCTGACTCTGGATGACTACGAAGACTTCTCCCGTCGCTTCCATCTGGGGAAGGGAAGGTCCGACAATGGATGACTACGAGGACTTCTCCCGCCGCTTCCATCTGGGGAAGGGAAGGCCCGACTCTGGATGATTACAAGGACTTCTCCCGCTGCTTCCATCTGGGGAAGGGAAGCCCGACTCTGGATGACTAAGAGGACTTCTCCCACTGCTTCCATCTGGGGAAGGGAAGGCCCGACTCTGGATGACTACGAGGACTTCTCCCACTGCTTCCATCTGGGGAAGGGAAGGCCCGACTCTGGATGACTACGAGGACTTCTCCGGGCAGTTTTTGATCATCCACCTGAAGGGAGAGCGGCGGGAGAGAGACTGTTCCATCTGAGACAGGAGATGAGGAGCGCTCAAGAGTTCGCACTGGACTTCCGAACTCTGGCAGCTGGTGCGGGATGGAATGAGCGGGCCCTGATCGACCACTACAGTGTAGTTTACATGAGGACGTTCATAGGGAGCCAGCCTGCATGGACACTACTCTCAACCTGGACCAGCTGGTGGACTTGTCTATCCGGCTGGATAACCTGTTGGCTTCCCGTGGACGTCTGGACATCCATTTCCCAGCATCCCACACCTATGAAGTTAGTAGGGGCTGTTAGAGGGGGACCGGAGAGAGAACCATTCCCTGTACCAGTTGTGGCCGCAGAGGGCACACTGCTGGTCGGTGCTGGGGTGGTTCTCCAGGAGGTCGATGTAGGCGGCAGAGCACTGGTGGGTCTTCCCAGGTGAGTAGGCACACAACTCACCCAGAGCCCTCTGTTGCACACATGTGGTTACCTATAGAATTTCCTGAGTTCTCCCCACATTCCCAGCACAACGCGCTAGTAGATTCAGGCGCAGCTGGGAACTTTATTGATCGCTCCTTAGCACATAGATTAGGGATTCCTATTGTTCCTGTTGATGTTCCCTTCCCTGTACATGCCTTAGATAGTCGTCCTTTGGGGTCGGGGCTGATTGGGGAGGTCACAGCACCCATTGCTATGAGAACGCGGGGGGGGATCACGAGGAGAGACATAGTCTCTTCCTGATCGACTCTCCTGCATTTCCTGTTGTATTGGGTCTTCCTTGGATGGCCTCTCATGATCCTATTATTTTGTGGAAACAGAGGGCTCTCAAGGAATGGTCCTGTCAGTGTTCAGGGAGGTGTCTTGGTGTTTTCTTAGGTGACACTACGGTGGAAAGTTCAAACCAGGTTTCCACCATGCACATTCCCCCCGAATATGTCGATTTGGCACTCGCCTTCTGTAAAATGAAGGCGACTCAATTACCACCGCATCGACAGGGGGATTGTGCGATAGATCTCTTGGTTGATGCTGCACTTCCCAGGAGTCATGTGTATCCTCTGTCACAGGAGGAGACGGTGGCTATGGAGACATATGTCACCAAAGCTCTGGGACAGGGATACATTCAACCTTCCATCTCACCTGTCTCCTCGAGTTTCTTTTTTGTGAAGGGCGGTTTGCGCCCCTGTATTAATTATCGAGGTTTGAATAAGATCACGGTAAAATACAGTTACCCGCTACCGCTCATAGCCAGTATGACCGAGTCATTACACAGGGCGAGCTTCTTCACAAAATTGGACCTCAGGAGCGCTTACAACCTGGTGCGTATCCGGTTGGGAGACGAGTGGAAGACAGCATTTAGCACCACTTCTGGGCATTATGAGTACCTCGTCATGCCGTATGGGTTAATGAATGCTCCATCAGTCTTCCAATCCTTTGTAGATGAGATTTTCAGGGACCTGCACGGGCAGGGTGTAGTGGTGTATATAGATGACATTCTAATATAATCCGCTACACGCGCCGAGCATGTGTCCCTGGTACGCAGGGTGCTTGGTAGACTGTTGGAACATGACCTGTACGTCAAGGCTGAGAAATGTCTATTCTTCCAACTGTCCATCTCCTTCCTTGGGTTCCGCTTTTCAGCATCAGGGGTAGAGGTGGAGAATGATTGCATTTCAGCCGACTCCAACCACGGTAAAGGAGGTGCAGTGGTTTCTGGGGTTTGCCAACTACTACCAGAGATTTATCCGGGGTTTTGGTCAGGTAGCGGCTCCCATTACCTCACTGCTGAAGGGGGGACCGGTGCGATTGCAGTGGACAGCAGGGGCAGACAGAGCTTTTGGTCACCTGAAGGCTCTGTTTACCTCGGCTCCTGTGTTGGCTCATCCTGATCCCTCCTTAGCGTTCATAGTTGAGGTGGACGCGTCCGAGGCAGGGATAGGGGCTGAGCACTGAGGGATAGGGGCTGTGCTGTCTCAGCGCTCGGGTACGCCACTAAAGCTCCTCCCCTGTATATTATTTTCGAAGAAGCTCAGCCCGGAGCGAAACTATGATGTAGGGGACCGGGAGTTGTTAGCTGTTGTCATGGCTCTGAAAGCGTGGATACATTGGCTTGAGGGGGCTAGACACCCTTTTCTCATTTGGACTGACCACCGCAATCTGGAATACATTCGAGCAGCGAGGAGACTGAACCCTCGTCAAGCATGGTGGGCCATGTTTTTTACCCGTTTTGTTTTCACCCTTTCCTACAAACCAGGTTCCCAGAACGTGAAGGCAGACACACTGTCCTGGCTGTATGATACAGAGGAGTGGTGCATGGATCCCACTCCCATAATTCCAGCTTCTCGCCTGGTGGCACCGGTGGTATGGGAGGTGGACGCGGACATCGAGCGGGCGTCACGTGCAGAGCCTACTCCCCCTGAGTGTCCAGCTGGGCGTCTGTACGTTCCGTTTGATGTCCGCGATTGTTTGATCTGTTGGGCTCACACGTCACCCTCCTCTGGTCATCCTGGCATCGGTCGGATGGTGCGCTGCCTTGCTGGGAAGTACTGGTGGCCCACTTTAGCTAAGGACGCGAGGGTGTATGTTTCCTCCTGTTCTGTATGTGAACAGTGCAAGGCACCTAGACACCTGCCCAGAGGGAAATTACAACACCTTCCCGTTCCACAACGACCATGGTCACACCTATCGGTGGATTTCGTGACGGATCTTCCCCCGTCGCGGTGTAACACCACGATTCTGGTCGTTGTGTATCGGTTTTCTAAGTCCTGCCGCCTTCTTCCTTTGCCCGTTCTCCCTACGGCTCTACAAACTGTGGAGGACCTTTTCACCCACGTATTCCGGCACTACGGGGTGCCTGAGGATATAGTTTCTGATCGGGGTCCCCAATTCACGTCTAGAGTATGGAGGGGGTTTATGGAACGCCTGGGGTCTCAGTCAGCCTTACCTCAGGTTTTCACCCCGAGAGTAACGGGCAGGTGGAAAGAGTCAACCAGGATGTGGGTAGGTTTCTACGGTCCTACTTTCTACGGTCCTAGGTTTCTACGGTCCTACCGGCCGAGGGAGTGGGTGGTTTACATCCCCTGGGCGGAGATGGCCCAAAACTCCCTCCGCCACTCCTCTACCAACCTATCACCTTTTCAATGTGTGCTGGGTTATCAGCCGGTCCTGGCACCGTGGCATCAGAGCCAGATCGAGGCTCCTGCGGTGGATGAATGGTTTCGGCACTCAGAGGAGACATGGAACGCTGCCCATGTGCGGCTACAACTGGCCGTCAGGAGGCAAAAGGCGAGTGCTGACCCCAACCACAGTGCGGCCCCGGTGTATGCACCGGGGGAACGGGTCTGGCTCTCGACCCCAACCCTGCCCCTTCACCTGCCCTGCCGGAAGCTGGGTCCGAGGATTGTGGGGCCATTTAAAGTCCTGAGGAGACTGAACAAGGTTTGTTATAGGTTACAACTCCCCCCTGATTATCACATTAACCCCTCATTCCATGCGTCTCTCCTCAGTGGCTGGTCCACTCCGGCAGTCTGAGGTGCGGGAGGTTCCTCCGCCGCCTCTGGACATCGAGAGGGCCCAGCGTATACCGTACGAGCCATCGTGGACTCAAGGCATCGGGGGAGGGGCCTTCAGTACCTGGTGTAGTGGGAGGGATATGGC
The DNA here is from genome assembly GCF_036934945.1 of Oncorhynchus masou masou. Taxonomy (NCBI): domain Eukaryota; kingdom Metazoa; phylum Chordata; class Actinopteri; order Salmoniformes; family Salmonidae; genus Oncorhynchus; species Oncorhynchus masou. The sequence continues at coordinate 35,168,746 of NC_088217.1, forward strand.
CCGGAGGAGAGATGCTGGGTACCGGTGGAGGACATCCTAGATCCCTCATTACTACAAGAGGTTCACCATCTCCACCCTGATCGCCCTGCGTCCTGTCCTCCGGGTCGTCCCCGAGGCCGGTGTCGGCGCGCTGCTGGAGCCGTGCTTCAAGGGGGGTTAGTGTCACGACTTCCGACGAAGTCGGCCCTTCTCCTTGTTCGGGTGGTGTTCGGCGGTCGACGTCACCGGCTTTCTAGTCACTACCGATCCATTTTTCTGTTTTGTTTTGTTTTGTCTGATTACATACACACCTGTTTTACATTCCCTCATTGCATTCCCTATTTAACCATCTGACATACATTTCTGTTCTGTCCGTGATTGTTTATGTCGTTAGTAGTTGTGTTTGTGTTAGAGTTTTGTTGTATGTTCCATTTTTGGAATTTTGCTTTATTCTTTGAGTAAACTCAGTTGGATTACTCCATACCTATGTCCTGCGCCTGACTCCGCTTTCACTCTGCACCCAATCGCTGACACATGCTACTGTTAGATACAACTTAATGGGAGTCTTAGCTAATGTGCTGGGAATGTTCCTGTTTTGCTGGGATGGGTTGTTGCATTTATAAATATTCAGTTCTGTGGCCTTCACCAAGTGAGATCGTAAGTGAATATCTTTTCATTAAAAGTAAAGTCTTTAAGACAATACAGTACATACAGGTAATTGCCAAAATAAAGGAAACACCAACAGGTGTCTTAGTAGTATGTTGGGCCACCATGAGCAAGAAAAGATTCAATACACCTTGGCATAAAACCTACAAGTGTCTGGAACTCTATTGGAGGGATGTTACACCATTCCTTAATTTGGTGTTTTGTGATGGTGGTGGAAAACGCGGTCCCATGCGCCTCTCTAAAATCTCCCATAAGGGTATAATTGGGTTGAGATCTGTTGACTGAGATGGCCATGCCATACAGTGCCTTGCGAAAGTATTCGGCCCCCTTGAACTTTGCGACCTTTTGCCACATTTCAGGCTTCAAACATAAAGATATAAAAATGTATTTTTTTGTGAAGAATCAACAACAAGTGGGACACAATCATGAAGTGGAACGACATTTATTGGATATTTCAAACTTTTTTAACAAATCAAAAACTGAAAAATTGGGCGTGCAAAATTATTCAGCCCCTTTACTTTCAGTGCAGCAAACTCTCTCCAGAAGTTCAGTGAGGATCTCTGAATGATCCAATGTTGACCTAAATGACTAATGATGATAAATACAATCCACCTGTGTGTAATCAAGTCTCCGTATAAATGCACCTGCACTGTGTCTCAGAGGTCCGTTAAAAGCGCAGAGAGCATCATGAAGAACAAGGAACACACCAGGCAGGTCCGAGATACTGTTGTGAAGAAGTTTAAAGCCGGATCTGGATACAAAAAGATTTCCCAAGCTTTAAACATCCCAAAGAGCACTGTGCAAGCGATAATATTGAAATGGAAGGAGTATCAGACCACTGCAAATCTACCAAGACCTGGCCGTCCCTCTAAACTTTCAGCTCCTACAAGGAGAAGACTGATCAGAGATGCAGCCAAGAGGCCCATGATCACTCTGGATGAACTGCAGAGATCTACAGCTGAGGTGGGAGACTCTGTCCATAGGACAACAATCAGTTGTATATTGCACAAATCTGGCCTTTATGGAAGAGTGGCAAGAAGAAAGCCATTTCTTAAAGATATCCATAAAAAGTGTTGTTTCAAGTTTGCCACAAGCCACCTGGGAGACACACCAAACATGTGGAAGAAAGTGCTCTGGTCAGATGAAACCAAAATTGAACTTTTTGGCAACAATGCAAAGCGTTATGTTTGGCGTAAAAGCAACACAGCTCATCACCCTGAATACACCATACCCACTGTCAAACATGGTGGTGGCAGCATCATGGTTTGGGCCTGCTTTTCTTCAGCAGGGACAGGGAAGATGGTTAAAATTGATGGGAAGATGGATGGAGCCAAATACAGGACCATTCTGGAAGAAAACCTGATGGAGTCTGCGAAAGACCTGAGACTGGAGATTTGTCTTCCAACAAGACAATGATCCAAAACATAAAGCAAAATCTACAATGGAATGGTTCAAAAATAAACATATCCAGGTGTTAGAATGGCCAAGTCAAAGTCCAGACCTGATTCCAATCGAGAATCTGTGGAAAGAACTGAAAACTGCTGTTCACAAATGCTCTCCATCCAACCTCACTGAGCTCGAGCTGTTTGCAAGGAGGAATGGGAAAAAATTTCAGTCTCTCGATGTGCAAAACTGATAGAGACATACCCCAAGCGACTTACAGCTGTAATCGCAGCAAAAGGTGGCGCTACAAAGTATTAACTTAAGGGGGCTGAATAATTTTGCACGCCCAATTTTTCAGTTTTTGATTTGTTAAAAAAGTTTGAAATATCCAATAAATGTCGTTCCACTTCATGATTGTGTCCCACTTGTTGATTCTTCACAAAAAAATACAGTTTTATATCTTTATGTTTGAAGCCTGAAATGTGGCAAAAGGTCGCAAAGTTCAAGGGGGCCGAATACTTTCGCAAGGCACTGTATGTATGGTTTACATTGTTTTCATGCTCATCAAACCATTCAGTGACCGTTTGTGCCCTTCGATGGGGGCATTGAAATCCTATTGGTGCATAGTCATTGTAGCCAAAATACTGGCCAAAATAATGGCCTGCCCAGCATTTTTATACATGACCCTAAGTATGATCGTATGTTAATTGCTTAAATAACTCAGGAACCTCACCTGTGTGGAAGCACCTGCTATCAATAAACTTTGTATCCCTCATTTACTGAAGCGTTTCCATTATTTTTGCAGTTTCCTGTATTTCGAGTACGCAACAGCGTACGCAAGAGCATATCTACCTCCTAAGGCGGCTGTAACAAATACTCTCCAAATACTACCACTGCACCATTGAGAGCATCCTGACTGGTTGCATCATGGTCTGGTATGAGAATTGCTCCGCCACGGCTGCAAGGCCCTCCAGCGGGGGGTGAAGATGGCCCAGTACATCACTGGGACCGTGCTCCTACCCATCCAGGACATCTACTTAAAACGGGGCCTGAGGAAGGCATGCAGCATGATCAAGGACCCCACACACCCTAGCCACGAGCTGTTCTCTCCCTTACCATCAGGCAGACAGTATTGGAGCATGAGGGCTGATACCAACAAATCAAATCAAATCAAATTGATTTGTCACATACACATGGTTAGCAGATGTTAATGCGAGTGTAGCGAAATGCTTACATTTACATTTTACATTTAAGTCATTTAGCAGACGCTCTTATCCAGAGCGACTTACAAATTGGTGAATTCACCTTCTGACATCCAGTGGAACAGCCACTTACAATAGTGCATCTAAATCATTTAAGGGGGGGGTGAGAAGGATTACTTATCCTATCCTAGGTATTCCTTGAAGAGGTGGGGTTTCAGGTGTCTCCGGAAGGTGGTGATTGACTCTGCTGTCCTGGCGTCGTGAGGGAGTTTGTTCCACCATTGGGGGGCCAGAGCAGCGAACAGTTTTGACTGGGCTGAGCGGGAACTGTACTTCCTCAGTGGTAGGTAGGCGAGCAGGCCAGAGGTGGATGAACGCAGTGCCCTTGTTTGGGTGTAGGGCCTGATCAGAGCCTGGAGGTATCACAGCTCCGTAGGCAAGCACCATGGTCTTGTAGCGGATGCGAGCTTCAACTGGAAGCCAGTGGAGAGAGCGGAGGAGCGGGGTGACGTGAGAGAACTTGGGAAGGTTGAACACCAGAGCGTTCTGGATGAGTTGTAGGGGTTTAATGGCACAGGCAGGGAGCCCAGCCAACAGCGAGTTGCAGTAATCCAGACGGGAGATGACAAGTGCCTGGATTAGGACCTGTGCCGCTTCCTGTGTGAGGCAGGGTCGTACTCTGCGGATGTTGTAGAGCATGAACCTACAGGAACGGGCCACCGCCATGATGTTGGTTGAGAACGACAGGGTGTTGTCCAGGATCATGCCAAGGTTCTTAGCGCTCTGGGAGGAGGACACAATTGAGTTGTCAACCGTGATGGCGAGATCATGGAACGGGCAGTCCTTCCCCGGGAGGAAGAGCAGCTCCGTCTTACCGAGGTTCAGCTTGAGGTGGTGATCCGTCATCCACACTGATATGTCTGCCAGACATGCAGAGATGCGATTCGCCACCTGGTCATCAGAAGGGGGAAAGGAGAAGATTAATTGTGTGTCGTCTGCATAGCAATGATAGGAGAGACCATGTGAGGTTATGACAGAGCCAAGTGACTTGGTGTATAGCGAGAATAGGAGAGGGCCTAGAACAGAGCCCTGGGGGACACCAGTGGTGAGAGCGCGTGGTGAGGTGACAGATTCTCGCCACGCCACCTGGTAGGAGCGACCTGTCAGGTAGGACGCAATCCAAGCGTACGCGCCGGAGATGCCCAACTCGGAGAGGGTGGAGAGGAGGATCTGATGGTTCACAGTATCGAAGGCAGCCGATAGGTCTAGAAGGATGAGAGCAGAGGAGAGAGAGTTAGCTTTAGCAGTGCGGAGCGCCTCCGTGATACAGAGAAGAGCAGTCTCAGTTGAATGACTAGTCTTGAAACCTGACTGATTTGGATCAAGAAGGTCATTCTGAGAGAGATAGCGGGAGAGCTGGCCAAGGACGGCACGTTCAAGAGTTTTGGAGAGAAAAGAAAGAAGGGATACTGGTCTGTAGTTGTTGACATCGGAGGGATCGAGTGTAGGTTTTTTCAGAAGGGGTGCAACTCTCGCTCTCTTGAAGACGGAAGGGACGTAGCCAGCGGTCAGGGATGAGTTGATGAGCGAGGTGAGGTAAGGGAGAAGGTCTCCGGAAATGGTCTGGAGAAGAGAGGAGGGGATAGGGTCAAGCGTGCAGGTTGTTGGGCGGCCGGCCGTCACAAGAAGCGAGATTTCATCTGGAGAGAGAGGGAGAAAGAGGTCAGAGCACAGGGTAGGGCAGTGTGAGCAGAACCAGCGGTGTCGTTTGACTTAGCAAACGAGGATCGGATGTCGTCGACCTTCTTTTCAAAATGGTTGACGAAGTCATCTGCAGAGAGGGAGGAGGGGGAGGGGGAGGAGGATTCAGGAGGGAGGAGAAGGTGGCAAAGAGCTTCCTAGGGTTAGAGGCAGATGCTTGGAATTTAGAGTGGTAGAAAGTGGCTTTAGCAGCAGAGACAGAGGAGGAAAATGTAGAGAGGAGGGAGTGAAAGGATGCCAGGTCCGCAGGGAGGCGAGTTTTCCTCCATTTCCGCTCAGCTGCCCGGAGCTCTGTTCTGTGAGCTCGCAATGAGTCGTCGAGCCACGGAGCGGGAGGGGAGGACCGAGCCGGCCTGGAGGATAGGGGACATAGAGAGTCAAAGGATGCAGAAAGGGAAGAGAGGAGGGTTGAGGAGGCAGAATCAGGAGATAGGTTGGAGAAGGTATGAGCAGAGGGAAGAGATGATAGGATGGAAGAGGAGAGAGTAGCGGGGGAGAGAGAGCGAAGGTTGGGACGGCGCGATACCATCCGAGTAGGGGCAGTGTGGGAAGTGTTGGATGAGAGCGAGAGGGAAAAGGATACAAGGTAGTGGTCGGAGACTTGGAGGGGAGTTGCAATGAGGTTAGTGGAAGAACAGCATCTAGTAAAGATGACAGCGTATTGCCTGCCTTGTGAGTAGGGGGGAAGGTGAGAGGGTGAGGTCAAAAGAGGAGAGGAGTGGAAAGAAGGAGGCAGAGAGGAATGAGTCAAAGGTAGACGTGGGGAGGTTAAAGTCGCCCAGGACTGTGAGAGGTGAGCCGTCCTCAGGAAAGGAGCTTATCAAGGCATCAAGCTCATTGATGAACTCTCCGAGGGAACCTGGAGGGCGATAAATGATAAGGATGTTAAGCTTGAAAGGGCTGGTAACTGTGACAGCATGGAATTCAAAGGAGGCGATAGACAGATGGGTAAGGGGAGAAAGAGAGAATGACCACTTGGGAGAGATGAGGATCCCGGTGCCACCACCCCGCTGACCAGAAGCTCTCGGGGTGTGCGAGAACACGTGGGCGGACGAAGAGAGAGCAGTAGGAGTAGCAGTGTTATCTGTGGTGATCCATGTTTCCGTCAGTGCCAAGAAGTCGAGGGACTGGAGGGAGGCATAGGCTGAGATGAACTCTGCCTTGTTGGCCGCAGATCGGCAGTTCCAGAGGCTACTGGAGACCTGGAACTCCACGTGGGTCGTGCGCGCTGGGACCACCAGATTAGGTGGCCGCGGCCACGCGGTGTGGAGCGTTTGTATGGTCTGTGCAGAGAGGAGAGAACAGGGATAGATAGACACATAGTTGACAGGCTACAGAAGAGGCTACGCTAATGCAAAGGAGATTGGAATGACAAGTGGACTGGCTTACGTAGCAAGAATCTTATTGACTAAAATGATTGAAATGATACAGTACTGCTGGAGTAGGCTAGCTGGCAGTGGCTGCGATGTTGACACTACACTAATCAAGTCGTTCCGTCGAGTGTAATAGTTTCTACAGTGCTTCTAGTTCCGACAATGCAGTAATAACCAACAAGTAATCTAGCTAACAATTCCAAAACTACTACCTTATAGACACAGGTGTAAGGGGATAAAGAATATGTACATAAATATATATGAATGAGTGATGGTACAAAGCAGCAGCAGCATAGGCAAGATACAGTAGATGGTATCGAGTACAGTATATGCATATGAGATGAGTATGTAAACAAAGTGGCATAGTTAAAGTGGCTAGTGATACATGTATTACATAAAGATGCAGTAGATGATATAGAGTACAGTACATACGTATACATATGAGATGAATGATGTAGGGTATGTAAACATTATATTAGGTAGCATTGTTTAAAGTGGCTAGTGATATATTTTACATCATTTCCCATCAATTCCCATTATTAAAGTGGCTGGTGTTGAGTCAGTGTGTTGGCAGCAGCCACTCAATGTTAGTGGTGGCTGTTTAACAGTCTGATGTCCTTGAGATAGAAGCTGTTTTTCAGTCTCTCGGTCCCAGCTTTGATGCACCTGTACAGGCTCAGAGACAGGTTTTATCTGCAAATCATCAGACTGCTGTACACTTGAACTGGACTGACCACATGCTCTGATTCGCCACATTTTAGCACTCATGCGCACCAGCACATGCACGCACGCACACACACGCACGCACGCACGCACACACACACACACACACACACACACACACACACACACACACACACACACACATGCACATACACACACACACAGACACACACATCACAATTGCTGCTACCAGAGTCTTATTATGCTGCTCAGTCTATACACGGCCCATTCCCAAATATACACTTCTGGTAAAAAGTTTTCAGAAGACTACTCATTCAAGGGTTTTTCTTTATTTGGATTATTTTCTACATTGTAGAATAAAAGTGAAGACATCAAAACTATGAAGTAACAGATATGTAATCATGTAGTAACCAAAAAAGTGTTAAACAAATCAGAATATATTTTATATTTGAGATTCTTCAAATAGCCACCCTTTGCCTTGATGGCAGCTTTGCACACTCTTGGCTTTCTCTCAACCAGATTGTGAGGTAGTCACCTGGAATGCATTTCAATTGACAGGTGTGCCTTCAATTGACAGGTTGCCTTCAATTGACAGGTGTGCCTTCCATATTATGGACTTGGTCTTTTACAGGTCAAATAACAGCTCAAATGAGCAAAGAGAAACGACATGAAGGTCAGTCAATACGGAACATTTCAAGAACTTTTAAAGTTTCTTAAAGTGCAGTTTCAAAAACCATCAAGCGCTATGTTGAAACTGGCTCTCACGAAGACCGCCACAGGAATGGAAGACCCAGAGTTAACTGTGCTGCAGAGGATAACACCGTACCCAAACTGGTTGCGCGCGTGCGCTATCATGCACCATCATACGCAAATTAATTCCCCCCCCCCCCCCACACACCAAACGTGATCATGACACGCAGGTTAAAATATCGAAACAAACTCTGAACCAATTCTATTAATTTGGGGACAGGTCGAAAAGTATTAAACATTTATGGTAATTTAGCTAGCTAGCTTGCAGTTGCTAGCTAATTTGTCCAATTTAGCTAGCTTGCTGTTGCTAGCTAATTTGTCCTGGAAAATAAGCGTTGAGTTGTTATTTTACCTGAAATGCACAAGCTCCTCTACTCCGACAAGTAATCCACACAAAAATGGCCAACTGAATAATTTCTAGACATCTCTCCTCCTTCCAGGCTTTTTCTTCTTTGGACTTCATATTGCGATTGGCATCTCATAGCTACCGCGGCAACCGACCGAACTCAGCTCATCTTTCAATCACCCAAGTGGGTATAGCCAATGAGGAGATGCCATGTGGGTATCTGCTTCTATAAACCAATGAGGAGATAGGAGAGGCAGGACTTGCACCGCAATCAGCATCACAAATAGAACTGACTTCTGTTTTAGCCCTTGGCAACGCAGATGCTCGTTTGCGTGGGCAAGCAGTGTGGGTGCAATAATTGAATGACATGTATGTTTAATTTTATTTTGCAACGCGAGCGGTGTGTGTAATATTCATGTACTGAATTATAATTGGATGCATTTTACTGCCGTATCATACTGTGCTATGATTGGTTAAGACCACCCAGGTGGAGAGGTCATGGTCAGTTGATCATGGTATGAGACACGTGAACATGCCAGTTATAGCTAGCTAATAAAGGGCTACATTAAGAAATATCCTGTTGTACTGCATTTTATTATTTTGTACAAAGCGTGCAAATCAAGACATGGTTTCAGAGAAAAAGGACTAAAAGATGGATTTTTCTGGAGTTCCATCACCTCGAATGGACTGGGAGTCTACAAACTTACCCGGTGCATGGTGCAAGTTCAAACAGCATGTGGAGCTAATGTTCACGGGTCCTCTGAAGGGAACAGGAGAAGAGGAAAAGTGCAGCTACCTGCTCCTCTGGATCTATGAAAAAGGGAGAGATATTTACAACACATGGACACTTACCGAGGCTGAAGACATAACTCCAAAACAGAGCGACACAGACTCTGAACATCCCATAACATGTGGATATAGTGGATACAAAGTGCATGGCAAACAGGGAAATTGCCCAGTTAAAGGCAAACAGTGTACTAAATGTGGAAAATGGAATCACTTTGCAAAAGTGTGCAGAGCTTACCTTGGAAAAACAGTACATGCAGTGAGTGAAGATGAAATGTTAATCAAAGAGTCAAATACTGATGAACTGTTTATTGATTCATTGACACAGAAAAATCGAATGTCAGAGACAGAGCAAGCCTTTGCTGACATTGGGATAGGAACACAAGATACAGAGCTAAAGTTCATACTAGACATTGGTGCACAAGTAAACTTTATTCCTCTGAATAAGTACAACATGTATCTTTCATCAAAGTTTATGATGAGTATTTCTGTTATTTGATGTGGCTCTCTGCAATTTCCCCGGATGTTTTGGAGGCATTTCTGAACATGGCACCAATGTCAACTGAGGTTTTTGGATATAACTATGAACTTGATCAAACAAAACATACATGTACATTGAGTCCTGGGAGTGTCATCTGATGAAGATCAAAGGTTAGTGATTAATTTTATCTATATTTCTGCTTCTTGTGACACCTCTCTTTGGTTGGAAAATGGCTGAATACCTTCTGTGACTAGTTGCTGAAGTAACATAATGATATGTTCTGCTTTCGCCAAAAAACCTTTCTGAAATCGGACACTGTGGTTGGATTAACGAGAAGTGTATCTTTAAAATGGTATAAAATACTTCTATGGTTGAGGAATTTTAATTATGAGATTTCTATTGTATTGAATATGACGCCCTGCAATTTCACTGGCTGTTGGCGAGGTGGGACGCTAGCATCCTGTACGCTCTTAGAGAGGTTAAAGCATGTTTAGACATGGACCTCATCAAGCTAGTTTTATCAGTGACAGCACCAGTAGAGACAGAACATGTAATGGAGGAGTTTGCTTATGTTTTTACAGTAATAGGACTATTCCCAGGAGAATGTACCATTCACCTTGATCAAGATGCAACCCCTGTGGTCTACCCACGAGAAAGATTCCTCTTGCTCTCCACGCCTGTTTGAAGAAAGAGTTAGAGAGCATGGAGCAATCTGACATATATCAACAAATTTACAGAACCGACAGATTGGGTGAACAAGGCTATCAAATTACCCTTTACCAACGCTAGATGGCATCACACACAAGCTAGTGAGAGCACGCTACTTCAGTGTCATTGATGCCAGATCAGGCCACTGGTCTACCAAGCTCACAGAAGAGTAATCAAACCTCACAATGTTCAACACACCATTTAGATGCTACAGGTTCTATCGCCTGCCTTTTGGGATTATCTCAGCCCAAGACGAGTTTAAGCGAAAGATTGACGAAGTGTACGAAGGCCTCGGCGGAGTTGTGGCTATTGTGGACGACATCCTTGTCTATGATTGCACCGAAGAGGAATGTGACAGAAACCTCCACATGGTGCTGCAAAGGTCCCGCGAGAGAGGAGTCTGGCTCAACCCCGAGAAGAGCACAGTCGGCGCTACAGAGGTCAGCTACTTCGAACATCTTCTCACAGCAAATGGAATCAAGCCAGATCCACAGACGATCTCAGCCATAAAAGAAATGGAGCCACTAAATAGCCATGCAGAGCTGGAAACAGTGCTTGGCATGGTAACCTACTTAGCCAAGTTTGCACCCAGCCTCTCCAATGCTAATGCCCCCTGCATCAGCTGCTAAAGCAGTCCCAGTGAGTTTCTCTGGGACAAGCAACACAACATTGCTTTCCAGAGAGTGAAAGACTTGATCACGAGAAAACCAGGACCAATCCTTGCCTACTACAACCTCCAACAAAGAGCTCAGACTACAAGTGGACACTTTGAAGTATGGACTAGGTGCAGTGCTACTACACTTCCAAATCTCTCACAGACTGTGAAATCAACTACGCTCAAATCGAAAAGGCGCTCTACACCATTCTGTTCGGATGTAAGCGTTTCCATCAGTACGTATATGGACAACAAGTCATTGCGGAATCCGACCACAAGCCCCTCGAGTCAATCATGAGGAAACTAGCTGCTAGCCGCAGCCCCACCAAGGCTACAGAAAATGATCCTTCAACTACAAAATAAAACGACTTCACAATCACTCACCGTCCAGTAAAAGACATCCCTGTCACAGACACACTCTCCAGGGAGTTTCTTACCTACAAGGAAAGCAGCCTCAGTGAAGGCATGGGCATGTGCGTGCACACTGTGTACAGCAACTTACCAGTTAGTGACACAAAACTGAAAGAGATCTGAGCAGAAACAGAAAAGGACTCACAACTCACACAGCTGAGGAAAGTCATACAGGATGGATGGCCTGAGGAGAGGAGAAAATGCCCTTAGAGTATCTGAGTTCTGGAACCATCGTGATGAACTATCACAGATCAATGGAATAATTTTCAAATAAGAGAAAATCACCATTCCTACCAGTCTCAAAGGAGAGATTTTGACAAAGATCCATGCTGGACACATGGGCATGGAAAAGTGCAAACAGAGAGCACGGGACATTTTGTTTTGGCCCGGAATGTGCAAACAAATAGAGGACATTGTTGGTAAATGCACCACCTGTCTTGAACGACACCCCTCAAACACCAAAGATGTTACCTTACTGTATCCCAGACCGACCCTGGCAGGTCGTGGCAACCGATCTGTTCACCTGGAACAACGAGGACTACATCATAACAGTGGACTACTACAGCAGATACTTCAAACTCGACAAGCTTCACAGCACCACATCTGCAGCTTTGATACACAAGCTGAAAGCAATCTTTGCCAGGCATGGCATTGTATAGACTTTAATATCTGACAATGGCCCCCGTTACAAATCAAATGAGTTTGAACCCTTCACAAAAGCATGGGAGTTCACACATTACCCTCAAAGTAATGGCCTTGCTGAAAAATGTGTGCAGATTGCTAAATCACTCATGGACAAAGCAAAAGCAGATATACCGCAGCACTCCAGATGACAACATTAAATCACCAGCCCAGCTGTTGATGAGCTACAGACTTCGCCCAATCCTTCCCAGCACCATCCAGCAGCTGAAACCTGAGGTCATCAGCTACGAGGAAATGCATGAAAAACGTGCATAGAGACAACAACAACAAAAGCTATACTATGACAGGTCAGCTAGACCACTGCCACCACTGATCGACGGAGAGTCAGTTAGAATCCAGGAGCATGGCCCCTGGAAGCCAGCAGTCGTCATCCAGCCAACTGACACTGAACATTCATATCACGTCCACACCGCAGTTACCTACTGAACACAAAAGAACAACACACTGATGAGATTAACTGTTCCCCTGAAAGAGAACGTGTTGGACTAAACACACACACACAACACAACATACACCATACATACCTGCAACATCACAAGAACTGTTGACTGACACAGAAGCATGCTCAGTACCATATGACACAAGGTCAGGAAGAGAGGTCATGCCCAGAGCTGTCGTAGACTTGTGAAATGTCAAAGGGTGTAGATGGATCGCTGCCCTAAAAGAGTTCCAGACTGTAAACTTGTTATTGAAAAGTTGACATGAAATGATTTGGTATTGTATTTGTTTGAAATGTTAAGATGTCATTGCTACAGTGAAAACTGAGTTGCTGAGAATCCCTTGTTCTAAAAGTAACAGTATGCTGAATCATTGTTTCAGAGTCTGTTATGTTGATTCAGTTGGTGCAGTATAAATGGTTACTTACCTTTAGTTCAAACGACAGAGCTTGTATTCAAAAGAAACGCTTAGGATATGTAAAACATTTTTATTTTGGTTTTAAAAGAAGGGGGATGTAAAATTCATATGTGTGAACATACTGAATTGTAATTGGATGCATTTTACCGTCGTATCATACTGCGCTATGATTGGTTAAGACCACCCATGTGGTGAGGTCATGGTCAGTTGATCATGGTATGAGACACGTGAACATGCCAGTTATAACTAGCTAATAAAGAGCTACATTAAGAAATATCCTGTCGTACTGCATTTTGTTATTTTGTACAAAGCGTGCTAAACAAGACAGTGTGGTCAGCGTGCAAGATCGTTAGAGTTACCAGCCTCAGAAATAGCCTCAGCCCAAATAAATTCTTCACAGACTTCAAATAACAGACACATCTCAACATCAACTGTTCAGAGGAGACTGTGTGAATCAGGCTTTCATGGTCAAGTTGCTGCAGATAAACCAATACTAAAGGGCACCAATAAGAAGAAGAGACCTGCTTGGGACAAGAAACATGAGCAATGGACATTAGACCGGTGGAAATTTGTCCTTTGGTCCTTTCCAACCGCCATATCTTTGTGAGATGCGTTGCGGGTGAACAGATGATCTCCCCATGTGTATTTCCCACCGTAAAGCATGGAGGAGGAGGTGTTATGGTGTGGGGGTGCTTTGCTGGTGACACTGTCTGGGATTTATTTAGAATTCAAGGCACACTTAACCAGCATGGCTACCACAGCATTTTGCAGCAATACGCCAACACATCTGGTTTGGACTTAGTTGGACTATCATTTGTTTTTCAACAGGAAAATGACCCAGCATACCTCCAGGCTGTGTAAGGAGAGTGATGGAGTGCTGCATCAGATGACCTGTCCTCCACAATCACCTTGACCTTAATCAAATTGAGATGGTTTGGGATGAGTCGGACCGCAGAGAGAAGGAAAAGCAGCCAACAAGTGCTCAGCATGTGTGGGACCTCCTTCAAGACTGTTGGAAAAGCATTCCAGTTGAAGCTGGTTGAGAGAATGCCAAGAGTGTGCAAAGCTGTCATCAATGCAAAGGGTGGCTATTTGAAGAATCTCAAATACACTTTTTTACTACATAATTCCATATTTGTTATTTCATAGTTTAGATGTCTTCACTATTATTCTACAATGTAGAAAATAGTAAAATAAAGAAAAAACCTTGAATGAGCAGGTGTTCTAAAACTTTTGACCGGTAGTGTATCCTTCCTGTATTATACTTATGATAAAATGTTTATTATATTCTACTGAGCCATTTACTTTATGTTCGCATGCTTATATTTGATTATTGTTGTTGCATTATCAAGAAGGAACCTGCAAGTAAGCCTTTCATTGGACGATGTATACCATGCATATCCCATACATATGACTAATAAAACTTGAAACTAAAACTTTCATTCTTATTTTGAGGGTCTAGCGTTACCCTAATAGAGTGGTCTGAAACCCATAGTTTACAGGCCACATCAGAACTGAAAGTCATATTATGCTGGCTTGCAAAATTATGTGTAATTCCTATTGGAATCAGGACAGAATGTGGATATTGTCAGAAGGTGGGTGTAGCTGGTGCATGAAGTCAGGTGCAGGAGAGCAGAATGATTGAGAAACATACTTTACTCAACATAAAGGCACAAGCTAACATTACACTTGACCAACAATAAACGGTAATCAATTACGCACGGGTAAAAAAAGCACCCGTCGAAAACCAGCCATAACATATCGAATGAACATAGAAACAATCACACACAAAAAACAGAGGGTTAAATACATCAACATGTAATTGGGGAATGAAACCAGGAATGTAGAAAACAAAGGCAAAACAAATGGAAAATGAAAACTGGATCAGCGATGGCTAGAAGACCGTTGACATTCCACCGCTGAACGCCGCCCGAACAAGGAGAAGGACCGACATCGGTGGAAGTCGTGACAGATATTCAAAAATTGGAATTTGTACTCACCCGCAACCTGCATTCAGAATGACTGCCATCGCTGAGAAGAATAAGATATGAGACTACCTAAAGCATGTACACTGGAAAGAACATTTCAGTAACGGGTGCAATAAGTCCAAGTAACAGATTGGATTAGTTTAGACAAATGTATGTTATTTATATTTTAGTAGCATAACATTAATTAATTGATACATGTTTATTTTTAGTTGGTCGTCATTTATTTGGTCATATTCTTTATGTTTCATGAAGCTATAGGCCTACGGTGTCACAACGCTGCTAATTAGAATGCTAGCTGGAGGCAAAAATGTATTTACTTGTTCAGTATTTAAAGTGGGAAATTAAAACATTGCAGATTGTAAAATTAATTTCAGATGCAATATGCACACACATACTAATCAGTAATGAAAAGATTTTTTTTAAATATAGTCTACCTTAGCCATCCTCGTGCTGTCTCACATCTTGGATAGAACGATTGTGCTGCATAAAATCAGGTTATTAATGCCAAATAAAGTAATCAGTCCATCGTCAAAACAGTAGTTTACTAGGGATTGTTTCATTATACAGACAATGCAGTCTAGACTACTAGCCTATCTATATTTATATTACACATTGGAACTCCACTCTGTCGGGGCTATCCATCTTATCACTTGTAGGCTTACCAGTGTTCACAGAAGGGGGGTTGCTCTCATGAGTACTGCTGGGTCTCTGGCAGTCATCATCTTGGTTTTCTGGGAGAGGAGGAGGAGGAGAAGGACGGTCGGCACTCTCACTAGAGGCACTGCTACTATATTTGAGGGGAGGAAGAAGAGGAGGAACAAGACCACTGTCATTGTCGGACCCATGCGGTGAGGTCTCTGTCAGAACTGGGAGGCTGCTGGTGCTAGCTGCTGCATAAGTTGGTCTACTAGCTTCCCCCTGCGATGGTGTTTTATTTGTCGAGGACAAGGCAGTAGCTTTGCTGATTTCGTTACCTTCTGTAATTTGACACGAGCTTCATCTGATAAAGCTTTTTTTAGTGTTTTTGTGCACCATTTGGTCTTGCCTTTTGTTTATCCATATTAAACGATTCACTCACTCTCCATACAATACGACCTGATTCACCTAACTTTTTTCAACTTGATAGCCAATTAGGTGATGAGTCCTAGGTGGGCTGGCGCCGGCACCACTGCGAGATGCACCAATTAGAAGTATAACAACTATATATTGTCTGTCTGACTCACCTACTACCATGTACTGTAAATTGGACAACACAAACACTTCACTTGCTACATGAGGAATTTAAAAAGAATAGTTACTGTCAAAATTGTTTACTGAAATAAAACAAATACAATTTAGCCTTAGGTGTAAGATGACGTGCACATGGGCACCCAGAGCCCAGACAACATGCTGGTTCACTCCACTCCCCCATTTGAATTTTTATTGGTTAATTATGTCCCACCTGAGACTGGGGTTTTGACAACACCATTCTACCAACTGAGCTATGGAAACCAGGTTTATATTGTATCTAAACTTCCCATCCTTCATATACGTAACTATAAGTTCTACTCTTCAACTGTACAGGAGTCAACACCCACCTATACATGTGCGCGCACACACACGCACACACGTACACACACACGTACACACACACACACACACACACACACACACACACACACACACACACACACACACACACACACACACACACACACACACACACACACACACACACACACACACACACACACACACACACACACACACACACACACACACACACACACACACACACACACACACACACACACACACAAACATTATCAAGGTTTCCTGCATATTTCCATCTGTATGGCTCCTATCAATAATGATGTCTGTACAGTATTAGTGAAATAGTGCAAAAAGGGTCTGCTAGGATCCAATTAGCAACCAACAACCTGTCAAAATGGCTTAGCCCGACAATCCCCCAACGCACACACATCACAACACTCTGGTTTACTCCGCTCCCCTATTTACATTTTTATTGGCCAATTATCTCCCACTCCCTGCTTCTGCCTGCACTTGCCTTAGACTGGAGTTTCCAGTAATGGGAGAACTTCCCCATTCTCTAATTGAAAGGATTTCCGAGGATTTTCGAGAGGTCAGAAATAAACTTGTTTTTGAAAAATCATAAACACAAGCTTTTCTCCTGCACTGTTGAGGAAAAATTTCCAGTAGCCATTTATCACTACAGACTGCAAACTAGAGCAGCTTATCTGTCATTGAATTCTAAGGAAGTAGTCAAGTCTGAAGCTGTTATTACTGTCTGGGAGGGAAGGAGAGATGGAATGAGGCAGAGGGATTTGAAGGAGAGTAAAAGCGATTGCATGTGCAGAGTTGGACCTGATTTCTGCTAAATCATGAATCATTCATGAGTCGTGTTGTCGGGGTGGCAAGGGGGTTATTGACTGTGAGACACGGAAACTCAGACACAGACACGCAAACACACACACATACACACACAATAATTTGCGTGTTATCATAGACGTTTCCTTGTTACGTTTGCCCTCTCCATGCAGCGTGTCCCTGAAGCATGTAGTCTGCATGTCATTGCATAACCCATGCTGCTCAGATGAAACAGGGGTTGGTATATAACATGTAAGTGCAAAGGAAAGGAATGTTTGCTAAAGATGAGACAACACACTTTAAACATACCCTATTTCACTGATTAACTAAAAGGCTGCAGGGTGGACGACTTTACTGCCTGGTTTGCAGGGTGAGTGTGTATGAAATTTTGCTGACAAGTGTGCAGGGCTGTGTGTGTTTTAAGTGCATAGAACGTTGCTGCTTGTCTGGCGTGCAAGGGTCTCGTGCTGTCTGAGAGAGCGTGTGTAACCCCTGCTGAGCCCAATGTAGGGGGTCGGCTTTGCGTGGGTATGTGTTTGTGTGACCGGAGAAGGGGAGGACTCATGTGTGGTAACTTGCTGCAAGGTACAGTTTGTAAAGGCACCTCCTCACACATTTGTGACTCTAGACACTGCCCCATCAAGGGTGAAATCTAGATACAACCAGTAGTGAAAAGAGAGAGAAAGAGACATAAAGAGAGAAAGAGGTTGTTGTGTTTGATGCACAGACTGTGTGTGTGTGTGTGTGTGTGTGTGTGTGTGTGTGTGTGTGTGTGTGTGTGTGTGTGTGTGTGTGTGTGTGTGTGTGTGTGTGTGTGTGTGTGTGTGTGTGTGTGTGTGTGTGTGTGTGTGTGTGTGTGTGTGTGTGTGTGTGTGTGTGTGTGTGTGTGTGCGTGTGTGCGTGTGTGCATGCGCGCGTGCGCGCGTGCGCGTGTGCGCGTGTGCTTATGTGTGTGCTTATGTGTGTGCATTAGCGTGTTATTGCTAGGGACTTTACATGAGAGGCACAATTTTGTGCATGGAAGTTGTGAAACTAAAGCTATAATGTAAAGAATATTGATAAATGGTCATTGTATGAGAGATTATTGGAATTTGTTTTATATTGTTGATATCTTTTGCTACACTGCACAAAAATATAAATGCAACATGCAACCATTTCAAATATATTACTGTGTTACAGTAACCAAATCAGTCAGTTGAAATATATTAATTAGGCCCTAATCTATGGATTTCACAAGACTTGCAATACAGATATGCATCTGTTGGTCATAGATAACTTAAAAGAAAGGGAGAGGTGTGGATCAGAAAACCAGTCAGTATCTGTATGACCCCGATTTGCCTCATGCAACGCAACACATCTCCTTCGCATAGAGTTGATCAGGTTGTTGTTTGTGGCCTGTGGAGTTGATGGAGCCGACAGAGATGGTCGCCTCGCTTCGCATTCTTCTGTTTTTTTTTTAATGTATTATTTCTTACAATGTCACGCCAGGAAATCTTAAGTCTAATTACATACAGCCGGGAAGAACTATTGGATATAAGAGCAGCATCAACTTACCAACATTGAGACCAGGAATACGACTTCCTGAAGCAGATCCTCTCTTTGCACCACCACCCAGTACAATGGATCTAATCCCAGCAGCTGACCGAAAACAACGGTGGCACAGAAGGGCAGCGGTCTTCTGGTCAGGCTTCGAAAACAGGCACATTGCTCTCTGTTCCAGAGTATACTACTCGCCAATGTCCAGTCTCTTGACAACAAGGTAGACGGAATTCGACTGAGGGTTGCCTTCCAGAGAGACATCAGAGATTGTAACGTTCTCTGTTTCACAGAAACATGGCTCTCTCGGGATATGTGGTCGGAATCGGTTCAGCCGACAGAGATAAACACCTCTCTGGGAAGAGGAAGGGCGGGGGTGTGTGCTTTATGATTAACAACTCTTGGTGTAATCATAACAACATACAGGAACTCAAGTCCATCTGCTCACCCGACCTAGATTTCCTTACAATCCTCGCTCAACCGAACACCAAGACGGCCCTCAATGAACTTCATTCGATTCTATGTAAACCGGAAACTATATATCCGGAGGCTGCATTTATCGTAGCTGGGGATTTTAACAAAACAAATTTGAGAACAATGCTACCTACAATTTATTAGCATATTGATTGCAAAACACGTAGGGCTAATACTCTCTACCACTGCTACTCTAACTTCTGCGATGCATTCAAAGAACTCCCCCACCCTCCCTTCGGCATATCCTACCACGACGCCATCTTGCTCGTCTCGGCTTATAGGCAGAAACTCAAACAGGATGTACCAGTGACGGGAACCATTCAACTCTGGTCTGACCAATCAGAAGCCACGCTCCAAGATTGTTTTGATCACGCGGACAAAGAATATGTTCCGATCAGCCACAGAGGACAATATTGACCTATACTCTGACTCGGTGAGTGCGTTTATAAATAAGTGCATTGGAGACGTCGTACTCACTGTGACCATTAAAACCTACCCTAACCAGAAACCACGGATGGATGGCAGTATTCGCATAAACCTGAAAGAGCGATCCATTTAATCATGGAAAGAGGTCTGGAGATATGGCTGAATATAAACAGTGTAGTTATTTGCTCCGCAAGGCAATCAAACAAGTGAAATACCGGTACAGGGACAAGGTGGAGTCTCAATTCAACTGTTCAGACACGAGATTTTTTTGGCAGGGTCTACAGGAAATCACGGACTACAAAATACTAAAACAAAAACAGCCATGTCACGGATACCCCAGTTCATGCTTTCAGACAAACTAAACACCTTCTTTGCATGCTTTGAGGATAATACAGTGGATCTCTAACAAAGACTGTGCCTCCCCCTTCTCAGTGGCTGACGTGAGTAAATCATTTAAACTTGTTAACCCTCTCAAGGCTGCTGGCCCAGACGGCATCACCAGTCATGTCCTCAGAGCGCGGACCAGCTGGCTGGTGTGTTTACAGACATAATGAATTGCTCCCTATCCCAAGCTGTTGTTCCCACATGCTTCAAGATGGCTACCATTGTTCCTGTACCCAAGAAGGCAAAGATGACTGAACTAAATGACTACCGCCCCGTAGCGCTCACTTCTGTCATCATGAAGTGCTTTGAAAGGCTCGTCAAGGATCATATCACCACCACCTTACCGGACACCCTAGACCCACTTCAGTTTGCATACCGCCCCAACAGGTCCACAGATGATGCAATCGCCATCACACTGCACACTGCCCTATCCCATCTGGACAAAAATAATACCTATGTAAGAACGCTGTTCATTGACTACAGTTCAGCATTCAACACAATTGTACCCTCCAAGCTCATCATCAAGCTGGAGGCCCTGGGTCTCAACACCTCCCTGTGCAACTGGGTCCAGGACATTCTGACGGGCCAAACCAGGTGGTGAAGGTAGGAAACAACATCTCCACTTAGCTGACCCTCAACTCTGGGGCCCCACAAGGGTGTGTGCTCAGCCCTCTCCTGTACTCCCTGTTCACCCACAGCTGTGTGTCCATGCACGCCTCCAACTCAATCATCAAGTTTGCAGACGACACAACAGTAGTGGGCTTGATCACCAACAACAACGAGACAGCCTACAGGGAGGAGGTGATGGCACTCAGAGTGTGGTGTCAGGAAAACAACTTCTCACTCAATGTCTACAACACAAAGGAGATGATTGTGGACTTCAGGAAACAGTGAGGGAGCACTCCCCTATCAACATCGAAGGGACAGCAGTGGAGAAGGTGGAAAGTTTTAAGTTCCTAAGGGTACACATCAAAGACAAATTTAAATGGTCCACCCACACAGACAGTGTGGTGAAGAAGGTGCAACAGCGTCTCTTCAACCTCAGGAGGGGGAAGAGATTTGGCCTGTCACCCAAAAACCCTGACAAACTTTTACAGATGCACAATCGAGAGCATCCTGTCGGGCTGTATCACATCCTGGTACGCAACTGCACCGCCCTCAACTGCAAGGCTCTCCAGAGGGTGGTGCGGTCTGCACAACGCATCACCGGGGGTTAAACTACCTGCCCTCCATGACACCTACAGTACCCAATGTCACAGGAAGGCCAAAAACATCATCAAGGACAACAACCACCCAATCCACTGCCAGTTCACACCCCTATCATCCAGAAGGCGAGGTCAGTATGGGTGCATGAAAGATGGGACCGAGAGATTAAAAAACAGCTTCTATCTCAAGGCCATCAGACTGTTAAATAGCCATCACTAACTCAGCGACGCTGCTGCCTACACTGAGACCCAATCACTGGATACTTTAATAAATGGATCACTAGTCACTTTAAACAATGCCACTTTAAATAATGCAACTTAATAATGTTACATATCTTACATTACTCATATCACATGTATATACTGTTATGAGACCCAATCACTGGACACTTTAATAAATGGATCACTCGTCACTGTCACGGCCATTGAATGAAGAGGACCAAGGTGCAGCGTGGTGAGAGGACATATTATTTTATTTTGAAAAGACGCCAAACAAAACAATAAACACTACAAAACAAACCATGAAGCTAAAGGCTATGTGCCATAAACAAAGTCAATTTCCCACCAAGACAGGTTGGAAAAGGGCTACCTAAGTATAGTTCTCAATCAGAGACAACGATAGACAGCTATCCACCAGCGAAGGCTGGTGTGACAGTTTGTATTATTAAACAAATAAAGTTGCCAAGTAACTCTAAATCTAGTATATAGTACCTGTTTCAAATGTTCACTTTTACGCTCAATATAGCCACTTCATATGCACACTTTTTATTCAGCTAAGTTCAATTATATTCTTCTTACTATACAATCATATAATATAAAATAATGGCACTGGACTCACATGCTGACCAGACCGGACACGTCGCGTGCTCGAGCATCACAAAATAAATTTAGAAATCCATGTTATTCAATTATTAAACCCACACTGCTCGCGCACGACAACGAGCATCTGCGACGCCAAGGACTAAAATAAAAGTAATTCCTATTTCTGACACAGATTGCACTGCAAGTCCTGCCTCTCCTATCTCCTCATTGGTTTATACAAGCAGGTACCCACATGCCATATCCTCATTGGTTATACCCACGTGGGTGATTGAAAGACGAACTTTGTTGCCAGTTGCCATGGTAATACAATGAAAGTTTAGATGCGATAACCATATAAATTCAAAGATGAAAAAGCCTGCAAGGAGGAGAGATGACAAAAAACGATTTGGTTGGCCGTTTTATGTGTTGATTAATTAATTCAGGTAAAATAACAACTCAATGTTTATATCCCAGGACAAATTAGCTAGCAACAGCAAGCTAACGTTAGCTAAATAGGACAAATTAACATTAGCTAGCAAGTGCAAGCTAACTAGCCATACATGTTTAATGCATTTCGAATGGTCCCCAAATTAATGTCATTGGTTTAGAATTTGTTTTGATATTTTAACCTGCGTGTCTGTTGTAGGGGGGCAAAATAAATGTATGCAAGATGGTGCACTCGCACAGCTGGTTTGGGTCCCTGTTATAAGCATGTCTTGCCTACTAACTGAACTAGCCTACAGCCTATCTCACAGCACATTGACAGATAACACACAGTAGGCCGATTCAAGTTCTGTTCTACTGAAATACATTTTCTTCATATCATACTGTTTCTTTAGACCTGCCTAAATTAAATAATGAATTCATTGTGATACTGTATATAAAATGTAGATGTTCCAAAGATGTCCAGGAGGCCTGGAGATGCTCAAACTGTTTATGTTCATCAAAAGTCAATTACAGTGAGACCGGCAGTTATTTGCATGACAATAACCAGCTGCCAAAATGTTATGACCGCCACAGCCCTAGTTCAGATAGTATAAATATGAATGGAGAGGTCTAGTAGCTTAGACAGTAACAGTCAGTTTAATGTTCCCTAGTGTCCTTCAAGTGCTCCTCCCATGGCCCTCCTCTGACTTCTCTATCAGCCCCACTGCATCCCCCTAGTCCCTCAGCGGCTGTCTCAGCAGTGTCTGCGTCTGTGTGTGCTTGTGCTTGTGTGTGTGTGTGTGTGTGTGTGTGTGTGTGTGTGTGTGTGTGTGTGTGTGTGTGTGTGTGTGTGTGTGTGTGTGTGTGTGTGTGTGTGTGTGTTGTAGTGACTGCCAGTGGAGAGGATAAGTGGTTGGAGTTTTCTGCGGCCATGAGAGCAGTGGAGAAGAGACTCTTGGGTAAAGGCATGTGCAGCACTTAAGAGACAATTACCCACCAAGTACAATCCTCCTCCCTTCCTCTATCCTCTCTACCTCCTTTCCCTCATGGCTCTCATCTTACTTTAATGGCCCTGAGACACACACGATCACAGACACAGAGGCACGCATGCACACTGGCAGATGTGTGTGTAAATAAACTCACGATATACTGTATGTGCACTTGGAATGTCTCTCTTTCACACACACTCACGCACACTCACACACACTCACACATCATATTTTAATGCATCTGAAGGGGAGGCACTCAGTAGCACAGCAGGGGGCTCCCTGGCAAGTCACGGAAGCAACGAGGACACAGGCTCACTCACGCTAGCAATACATCACACACACATGCCAGATCTCAAAACAAACACACCCACATACACAAGCTATACATACAGTATGCATTATATTCTTGCAAATACTGTCATACTGTAAATACAAACACAACCTATCACATCATACCCAAGCAAACAGACATACAGACACACACACAGAGACCCACACACACAGACACGGACACACACGAACATGCACACACACACACACACACACACACACACACACACACACACACACACACACACACACACACACACACACACACACACACACACACACACACACACACACTCAGAGACACATACAAACACACACATACACACACAACCTTCTTGATGATAATAGTGCTCAAGTTGCCCCTAATGGTGGGTTTTGAAGGCATCTCCCAACGTCCTCAAGACAGGGACATATGTCCAATTTCGAAGTGAATCTTGAGCGACCTGGCTGCACACACACTTCTTTGAGCTTTTCCCCTATTAGATAGGGGTCCCCATTCAAGTCAATGATTTGTCCAATCTATTCATTCCATTTCTACACATGTAGTCCTATCCAGTAGGCAAATTCCAGATAACTTTTGAAAAACTGGGCCTTGGAGTGCAGTGGCCCAAGTAGAGTGGAAGCAACTTGGTGGTCCCTGTATTGTCACTATCGTTATCAGTATATGTCTTGTGTGTGCCATGCGTTATCGGTGTGTGAGCAGTGCTTTGTTCTACCAGCTCTCACTGTCTCACGTCAGAATTAGTTGTTCCAGACATCACATTTTGTTTAAGGTTAAATTCAGACATTCATTCTGAATTTATAAGGTTATGGTTAAGTTCAGGTATTAACTCCAAATCCTTAAGGTTAGACATTAACTCCGAATGGTTAAGGTTAGACATTAACTCCGAATGGTTATTAAGGTAAGGGTTAAGGTTAGGGATAGGCTTAAAAGAAAAATTCAAACTTGCAATCTTTGCAATCAGAGGCAGATGCTTACGCCCATCCACCTTCCCCATCCACCACACTAGCAAAACTAAAGCCAAATTGAAGGTAACAATGCTCACTTTTGCCTCTAGCGGCCGGTTTCCACGTCATCTCCAGACGTCCTCAGACATGGATGGACGTCACATACTGACTTGTACTACAGGTAACATGGCTGTTTTTTTGTTTGACAGAAGAATTAAGGCCTGTGTAACAATTCAGCTGCTCAGACATACAGTACATGCACACATATGCAGAAATGTAGCCTCTCTACTGGCTTAAGAGCACTTGTTTTTCTTATAGATGGCATAGAACCATGCCATGCCCTAAAAGACTGAGAATTGTGACCCACAGTCTGAATTTACCCTTTTTAGACACTGGGATGTGATGTAAGACAATGTTTTTATTTTTGTGAAAGGCCTATTAAGTGGGCTAAAGCATAATAAAAGAAGTTAGAGAACCACTGCAGTAAAGTTCCAAAACCATATTTCTTCTGCTGCAGCAATTTGAATATTCATCATCATCATTTTGTACTGTCTCTCTCCGGCCTGCTAACGAGTTCAAGCTGAGATGAACACATACGCACGCACGCACGCACGCACACACACACACACACACACACACACACACACACACACACACACACACACACACACACACACACACACACACACACACACACACACACACACACACACAGCTGTTTCCCTCTCACTGTAAGATAGATAATGATGTGATACTGCAGTTCTCAAGCTTTAATTGACTGTGAGCTATCTCCACACACACTTCCAAAGCAGACACACAAGCACACACAAACAGGCAAGGTTTTTCATCATGCGAAAGTAGTTCATTGCACCATCTCTCTGTTATACTGTGACTGGCAACCTAGGTTCAATACCCAGTCAGATTGTAGTTGCATAGTAGCCTAAGAAAACAGCAACCTAGGTTCAATACCCAGTCAGATTGTAGTTGCATAGTAGCCTAAGAAAACAGCAACCTAGGTTCAATACCCAGTCAGATTGTAGTTGCATAGTAGCCTAAGAAAACAGCAACCTAGGTTCAATACCCAGTCAGATTGTAGTTGCATAGTAGCCTAAGAAAACAGCAACCTAGGTTCAATACCCAGTCAGATTGTAGTTGCATAGTATCCTAAGAATACAGCAACCTTGGTCCCCAAATACTATTATAACCCATATATAGTGAACTTTGAAAAAATGTATTATTGGATTTCCTTAGATCCTAAGTGAACTTCTTGTGTGAAATAATTTCAGCTGTACTGTCTGTTGTTATGCTGTTTATGTGAGTGTTCCATGGGGACAGACTGCCTGGGAGCTGCGTTCATAATGGACTTTAGTGTACTGGGACAATGGCTGTGCCCGCAGTGAGGACAGAGTCATGGAGAGGCGACTGGGCTGAAGTTCATTTGGACTACGTAGAATTCTGTTTTTACTCTGTAAACACGCAGACAAGCGAGCATGATTACTTTTGAATATATGAAATATTGCAATCATAAAATGTATGTAAATCTAACAGTGCATGTGATGTACCCACTTTTTCTTTAAAAGTTTACTTTTCGAGGATATAGTAGTTTGTGGAGCGGAGTTGAGAGGATGGCGCGGCTGGTGCCTGTTCGTTAACATCTGTTTCACAGGGGATAGCATAGTGCATGCTGGGATGCTTTAAAGGTCACTGGCATTCTACAGTAAATGCTGTATCCTTAGAGGATCCTCTGTACCTGACTCTGCCCTAAATATAGTCTTGCACTAGTCTAATTACTTACTCTCAATGGCAATAAAACCCAATGGCTTAATGGTTATAAACATCTGTAAAGAAGAGAACTTGCACAATTGGTGGCTGACTAAATACTTTTTTGCCCCACTGTACATTTGTGGTACTTCTGAAGCACATATTGTGCCCTAGAATCTAATAGGTAACCTTTCAAATGCATTAGGACTATCTGCACTGACTCTATGCACACTCACAAGACTATGTCCAGTACATACTCACACACAGTACACTGACATTCTCACACACATTCACATACACTACTTACGCATAATGGCACAACACTAACACACATACACACCACACACACACACATACACACACAAATACACACACTTTTACATCATCATTTGCTGCTGCTTGTTACGCCCGTTTTTGGAATTAGACCAAGGTGTTCTGGAATCCATATAGCCCTGAAGGAAGGCTTATTTAAATTACACACAGAGACAGACATACAGTTGAAATCAGAAGTTTACATACACTTAGATTGGAGTCATTAAAACTAGTTTTTCAATCACTCCACAAATTTCTTGTTAACAAACTATAGTTTTGGCAAGTCAATTAGGACATCTACTTTGTGCATGACACAAGTAATTTTTCCAACAATTGTTTACAAACAGATTATTTCACTTATAATTCACTGTATCACAATTCCAGTGGGTCAGAAGTTTACATACATTAAGTTGACTGTGCCACTAAAAACAGCTTGGAAAATTCCAGAAAATGATGTCATGGCTTCAGAAGCTTCTGATGGGCTAATTGACGTAATTTGAGTCAATTGGAGGTGTACCTGTGGATTTATTTCAAGGCCTACCTTCAAACTCAGTGCCTCTTTGCTTGACATCATGGGAAAATCCAAAGAAATCAGCCAAGACATCAGAAAATAAATTGTAGACCTCCACAAGTCTGGTTCATCCTTGTGAGCAATTTCCAAATGCCTGAAGGTACCATGTTCATCTGTTCAAACAATAGTATGTAAGTATTAACACGATGGGACCACGCAGCCGTCATACTGCTCAGGAAGGAGATGCCTTCTGTCCTAGAGATGAATGTACTGCGAAATCCCAGAACAACAGCAAAGGACCTTGTGAGGATGCTGGAGGAAACAGGTACAAAAGTATCTATATCCACAGTAAAACGAGTCCTATATCGACATAACCTGAAAGGCCGCTCAGCTAGGAAGAAGCCACTGCTCCAAAACCGCCATAAAAAAAGCCAGACTATGGTTTGCAACTGCACATGGGGACAAAGATCGTACTTTTTGGAGTCTGATGAAACAAAAATAGAACTGTTTGGTCATAATGACCATTGTTATGTTTGGAGGAAAAAGGGGGAGGCTTGCAAGCTGAAGAACATCATCCCAACCGTGAAGCACGGGGGTGGCAGCATCATGTTGTGGGGCTGCTTTCCTGCAGGAGGGACTGGTGCACTTCACAATATAGATGCTGGATGATGTGGATATATTGAAGCAACATATATATTGAAGCAACATCTCAAGACATCAGTCAGGAAGTTAAAGGTTGGTCGCAAATGGGTCTTCCAAATAGACAATGACCCCAAGCATACTTCCAAAGTTCCAAAGCAAAATGGCTTAAGGACAACAAAGTCAAGGTATTGGAGTGGCCATCACAAAGCCATAGAACATTTGTGAGCAGAAGTGTAAAAGTATGTGAGAGCAAGTAGTCCTACAAACCTGACTCAGTTACAGCAGCTCTGTCAGGAGGAATGGGCCAAAATTCACCCAACTTATTGTGGGAAGCTTGTAGAAGGCTCCTCGACATGTGTGACACAAGTTAAACAATTTAAAGGCAATGCTACCAAATACGAATTGAGTGCATGTAAACTACTGACCCACTGGGAATGTGATGAAAGAAATAAAATCTGAAATAAATAATTCTCTCTACTATTATTCTGACATTTCACATTCTTAAAGTAAAGTGGTGATCCTAACTGACCTAAGGCAGGGAATTTTACTAGGATTACATGTCAAGAATTGTGAAATACTGAGTTTAAATGTATTTGGCTGAGGTGTATGTAAACTTCCGATTTCAACTGTATGTGTGGAGTTATTCTGCCAGTGTGGCTGTATGAATGACTCCATCATCCCAGGTAATTACTGTCCCAGTCCCAAGGTTTGTCTTAGATGAAACACACAAAGCCAAACGTAATGAAGTAACCAATTAATTGATATGTTTAGCAATCTCCTCTCATAAACATATCCAATCGATTCTCTCTGTGTTTAACGCTAATTTTATTCAAGATACGAGACAGAGCAATCATTTCATTTTTTGTTGGTGATATTGTAGTAAATTAAAGGGCAGCTGTCTGTGGCGTGTGAAGGAAAATACCCAAACTAATTCCAATATGATATGTTTAATTTCCATGTTTTTGGCACCAGGGACAGTTTGATAGAATATCTTCAATGCGTTCAGCAATGCTGCCATGCTATGTTGTTGTCAAAGGTCTCTCTTTATGTAGGTTTGTGGTGTCTGTCTTGTCGTGATGTGTGTTTTGTCCTATTTTTTTATATTTTATTTTTTATCCCAGCCCCCATCCAGGAGGCATTTTGCCTTTTACTAGGCCGTCAATGTAAATAATAATTTGTTCTTAGCTGACATGTCTAGTTAAATACGTTTTAAATTCATTTAAAAATGTTTCATTCAGAAAGTAATCAAACCTCTTGACTTTTTCCCCAAAAATTGTGTAACAGCCTGAATTTAAAATGGATTAAATTGAGATTTTCTGGCCTTCACACAATAACCCATAGTGTCAAAGTGGAATTATGTTTTTATTTAAAAAAATATACAAATGAATTACAAACGAAAATCTGAAAGTAGTAACGATTTGCATAACAAGTCACATGATAAGTTGCATGGACTCACTCTGTGTGCAATAAAAGTGTTGACCATGATTTTTGAATGACTACCTCATCTCTGTACCCCAAACATTTAGGGGTGGCAGGTAGCCTAGTGGTTAGAGCAGTTGAGCTAGTAACCAAATGGTTGCTGGATCAAATTCCAGAGCTGACAAGGTAAAGATCTGTCGTTCTTCCACTGATCAAGGCAGTTAACCCACTGTTCCCCGGTAGGCTGGCTTTGTAAATAAGAATTTGTTCTTAACTGGCTTGCCGAATTAAATAAAGGTTTAAAAAATACAATTATCTGTAAGGTCCCTCAGTGATGTAATGAATTTCAACCACAAAGATAAGGAAGGTTTTGTAATGCCTCGCAAAGAAATGCACCGATTGGTAAAAAAAGAAGAATAAAAAAATACATTGAATGTCTGTTTGAGCATGGTGAAGTTATTGATTATATTTTGGATGGTGTATCAATACACCCAATCACTACAGGGATACAGGCGTCATTCCTAACTCAGTTGCCGGAGAGGAAGGAAACCACTCGGGGATTTCACCATGAGGCCAATGGTGACTTTAAAACAGTAACATAATTGAATGGCTATAATAGGAGAAAACTGAGGATGGATCAACAACATTGTTGTTCCTCCACTATACTAACCTAAATGACATAGTGAAAAGAAGGAAGCCTGTACAGAATCAAAATATTCATTAACATGCATCATGTTTGCAATGAGGCACTAAAG
This sequence comes from Oncorhynchus masou masou, assembly GCF_036934945.1. Lineage (NCBI taxonomy): Eukaryota > Metazoa > Chordata > Actinopteri > Salmoniformes > Salmonidae > Oncorhynchus > Oncorhynchus masou. Next base: position 35,198,762 of record NC_088217.1, read on the forward strand.
TTAAACTGTAAATGGTATGACAAAGAAATTAACTTTATGTCCTGAATACAAAGTGTTATGTTTGGGGCAAATCCAACACAACACATCACTGAGTACCACTCTTCATATTTTCAAGCAAGGTGGTGGCTGCATCATGTTATGGGTATGCTTGTCATCAGCAAGAACTAGGGAGTTTTTAGGATAAAAAGAAATGTCAAAACAGGCAAAATCCTAGAGTAAAACCTGGTTCAGTCTGTTTTCCCACAGACACTTGGAGAAAAATTCACCTTTCAGCAGGACAATAATCTAAAACAAAAAGCCAAATATACACCTGAGTTGCTTAACAAGACTATAGTGAATGTTCCTGAGTGGCCTAAGTTACTGCTTTGACTTAAATCAACTTGAAAATCTATGGCAAGACTTGAAAATGGCTGTCTAGTAATGATCAACAAGCAATTGACATAGCTTAAATAATTTAAAAAAGAATGATATGCAACTGTTGCACAATCCAGTTGTGTAACGCTCTTAGAGACTTACCCAGAAAGATGCACAGCTGTAATTGCTGCCAAAAGTGAATATAACATGTAAATTAGATATTTCTGTATTTGATTTTCTATAATTTTGCCAACATTTCTAAAAACATGTTTTCACTTTGTCATTATGGGGTGTGTGTGGATGGGTGAGATTTTTTAAATGTAGGTTGTAACAACAAAATGTGGAATAAGTCAAAGGGTATGAATACTTTCTGAAGGAACCATATCTATTTCAGTCTACAGGAGGACTGCTATATGACAAACTGAGCTCAACTGTAATTTATTCAGACTGAAAACTGAACACAATCTAATGGGTTAGAAAAACTCTCAAATAAGACTTGAGTTAGGCCTACGCATGCGTGTGCATTCACACACAGACATACACACACTCCCACACACACACCTCCCACTGTGATGTTGAGATAGCGTCTGTGTGATAGCAACGCGCCGCTTTGCTGGCGGAGCTAACGATGTGGCAGAGCAGATGTTAAAGCTCTCATCTCTCTGCTCTCTTATGTAATTCACTTTTTATCTGCTTTAATCCCCACCGGTATAATTAGGCCAATAAAAACAGTGACTCATTAGCATAGTTATGTAAGCTGAACTAATGAACTTGTACTCAATCCTACCAGGAAGGAAGGGGTAGTGACGGCAATCCATGAGCTCTCTGCCACAACCCTGCTGCTCGCCATATGATCATAATCACACGTGTCACCCATTCTCTTGCATGTCAAACCCATAGACACATGCATGTAAACGACATATGAACATATCAAATGCAAGAATCACACGGACATGTTGGAAACACAAACTTTCGACTCTGGAGTGGAAATCGCAGTTGCTGCCTAGAGAGAGCCTGTGACATGGCAGGAAATGGGTGAGGGGTGAAATGAGACGTTGAGGGATAAGATAAAGGGGTGAGGGGTGAGTGGAGGGGGTGAAAGGTGAGTGAAGGGTAGGTTAGGGGCTGGAGAGGGTTGACATGATGGATGGGCAGATGGGAAAGAGGGGGGGGGGCAGGACAGCATTAGGATAGCTGGGTGTTAGTGCAGGTCAGTAGGGACTCTGTGAGGAGCTGGGCTCTGTCAGTAACTGACCTAGAGAGAAAGAAAGATAGATAGAGCAAGAGAAAGAGGTACTAAGCAGAATATAGATGGGGTTGAGGCGTGGAAGAAGATGCTATGGCAAGAAGGGTAGAGCAGAGAGAGAGAGAGTAGAGCAGAGAGTCAAGCACCCTCCAGGGTATAGACTTGACCATGACTACTGTCTCCTGTCCTCTTCATCTCCACGTCTTCTCTGTCTGGCTGTCTGATGTCTTACAGCTACAATTTATATTCATCTTCATTCTCTCCACTTCTGCTTTTTGTCTCTGCACCCTTTGCCGTGTGTGTTTGTGCATTTGTGTGTGTGGTGGGCCGGTGTGTGTAGCGTTAGAGCTGGAGTTTGAGATAAGCCTCTCCTAAACACTGTTACATCGACAGAACTGCGCGCCGCCAGCTAAGATTAGGAACACCCAGCCTCCTCTCCTCCCTTCAGCTTGGATGTCAAACTCTCCCAGTCCCTCTCTCCCTCTCTCCCTTCTGTAATTTCACCAGTTCTGAAAGTAACTCGGCCTAAGATTACAGGCATCAGGGGCTAGTCTTTATCTCTCTGTTTTGGACAGAGGAGGAGAGAGAGGAGACGTAGGAAGGAAGGAATAAAAGAGGCTTCTAATAATTGCAGCTGGGTTGTTTTTGTGCTCAGCAAGGTTATTATAGTAAATGAAAACTGAACCTAAAATACAAAATAAAATTGTAAAGTCTATTTAGTAAACTGAAATAAAAATGGAAAACATTTGAAAAACTAAAACTATACCGAAAATATTATCTTGACTGCAAAGGAACTAAAATAAAATACATAATAAGTTATGTTTCTTTTTTTCTTATCTTTGGCCAAAAATCAAATGGGGTTTTCAAGCTCTTGCTCTAATGGAGTTTTTGAGCTTCTGAATCTGGCTGGTAAATGTTGCCAGTAGATTCGTTTCAAATAGTTTCAAATAGGCCTAGTTTGTGCATCACTATCACTAGCTATCACTAACTAACAGGGAAGAAATCCAAGGGGGAACACGGAGCGTGACTGGGCCAAGCTAGAACAACTTGTGAAGTTGGTGGAGCCATTTGCAATCCACACTGACCAACTTGTTGACCAGTGACTGGGCCAAGCTGGAACAGCTTGTGAAGTTTCTGGAGCTGTTCTCAATGCACACCGACCAACTTCAAACATACAGCCAGTCACTGCCTGATGTGGTGCTTTGCCTTCTCGACCTTGAGGCACACTTGCAGTTAACTACTGTTACAAAAAAGAAAGGGGTTTCCACCATTATATTTCCACCAGTCTAGATGCTTATCCTTTAAATCCAAGTCACATTGGGATTGATTTATAATTTAAACCGAACCAAACCTATGTCCTGACCATGGAGTTGTATGGAGTCCTCTAGTAGCCACAAGCCTGTGTTAGCATGTGTAGTGCCATTGAGGACTTTCGCCATTTCGATTTAGTCAATTGGGCGGGATTTCCAACTTTATTGGCTGATGACCTGGTTGGAGTCATGACAGCCAGGTCATCAGAAGGGCTCAGCTAATGAATTTTACTAGTTACTAGTTAAATAATGGTTAAATAAAATAAAAAATAAAAAATAACTTGTGAAGAAGAACATTTAGTATTTTAAGATTGAGATGGCCTCTGTGGCACTACACATGCTCTCAGAGATGCCATCATGACACAGATACAGAGATGTTATGTCTATCCAAGTCTATGGTCCTGACCAATACCTTGTGTATTACTGCCCCCCAATGGAAAGAAGTGACATCCCAAAAAAAAGAACTATTGGACTTCAACACATAAATGGCTCCTAGCCTTGGACACATAGGTTACTTTGTGTCCCTAACACCATAACGAAATAATATAAAACATTTTATAGAAATGTTTTTATCAAAATTAAACTAAGTAAAAACGAGTAAATCAAGTCTGAAAATTAACTGAAACTAAACTGAATTTCAAATAATAATCAAAAAGCATAAAGAAATAAAAATGAATATTAAATCACAAAACTATAGCAACCTTGTTGCTCAGTCTCCCCAGTGCTCAGGGCAGGCAGGAGAGGGACTGAGCCTCTGTAGTGTTTCTCGCCAAGCTCTTTCACCTCCGCACAATAACACACACACACAGTGGCAGTCGGTGACGTTTAAGATGAGGGAGGGCGGTTTATTTTTTCATGAGCATGGCCTTATTTCTGTTGCAGCATATTGGATGACTGCCATTCATACTCCATTCACCCAGTTCCACAGTGATAGGTTTAGGCAAGTACATGACATTCAAATTTTCCCTATACCCGTCATGAGGTTTCTACAACATAGCCTATGAATCAAAGTTTACAACGTAGATGCACGCAGGTCGGGAGAAACATTTGGACAGACAGTGCCTTGCACACTCTTGCCTGCATCTAGCTGATCTAGGGTGTAGTAATTAGTCCAACAGTTGCAAACAAGAGTTTCTATTGGACAAATTCAACAGAATTAGCAGAATAAATACACCACCTGTCACATGTAAACACAGTTCACTTTCATAGCAGCCACGTTGTATTCCATCTCGCATATATGTGCTCTCCTCCTCTCCTTTTCCCTTTGCTTGTGGACTTCAATGCACAACATATCAGCTGTATGTGACCAGGCAACAAAAAAAATATCCAAGCCAAACCATATCATAACCGCTACACACAGCCTACATCGTTCTACATAGTGCTTTTAATACTAGAATAATTCTCTGATCATTTGATTGGGTGGACAACATGTCAGTTCATGCTGCAAGAGCTCTGATAGGTTGGAGGACGGAAGCTAGCTGACTGTAGACCTTCATTACAGAACAGGGTGTTTTAATCAATTATTTGGTGACCTGTCAGTATATTTAGTATAGTTTTATCTAAAAAAGGATTTAATTTAAATGTTTAACTATTTAAAAAAAAAATGAAATTCACTGAAGAGGATGGTCCTCCCCTTCCCCTTCTGAGGAGCTTCCGGTGACTCGCACACTGTGTTCAACCAAAATAACGCACACACAAACACATCCGCTTGCGTTGTTCAACCACAATACCCCCCCCAACCCCCCCCCCCCACACACACACACACACGCCATGTTCAACCTCAGTAACACATACATGCTGTGTTCAACCAGACACTTGGTACACATTCACAACAACAGCTGTTATTATGCTGCTATTTCTCCCTCACTTAGGTAAAGCCAACAGGGACTTGTGACCTTTGTTTAAAAATTGAATGAGTGTGTGTGTTTATGAGTGAAGGTTTTTCATTCAGATAGAAAAGGTAGCAAAAACGTATGTTCTCCTGTTTGTACCTAATGAACACGACCCGGGTTGCTGATGTCAACAGGATTCAGGTTTTATATAACGACATTTAGCACGTTTAGCCAGGAGAGAGAACATTTTGGTCTTAATTTAGGTTCTTATTACCTCTCTCTCTCTCTCTCTCTCTCTCTCTTTCTTTCTTTCTTTCTTTCACTTGCTCGCTCTCTCTTATCTGATAGTTAACTCTTTTCCCATTAGTATTTTTTAATCAGATGTATTATTGTGGTTCCTAAACCTCTCTTGTCCTCTCCACTCCTCTCCTCCTGTACAGTAGTGAACAGAAAACTCACACAGAGACTTCCTCTGCTATTAATCACACTGACAGGGCTTTTGTTGTCAGTTAGCAGCTGTGTGCTGAGGAACATTACTCCACTGTTCCTGCCGTGCTCACACACACACACTGACAGACACACACACACGTACACATGGACAGACACGCACTCACTCACACACACAGTCAGACACATGCACCTAAATGCACCAAAAAAATAATGTGTAGATGTGTTTGAGTGTGTTACTTAAGAAGTCACGCTGTCCTTATTTGAGCAGGTAAAGCATGTTAAATGATCATGGTCCGTCACTCTTTGCTGCTAAAGACATTGTCCAATGAAAGTGTGAATGGGAATATGCTTCTGGGTAATAATGTTATTTTAGCAAAGTTGACCCTCGCAACATTAGTCTAGAACCTGATATGCTTGGAAAGATGTTTGTGTTTGGCAGTGTGTGTTGATGTGTGAAGGTGTATATGTGTGTGTGTTTTAGGACTTTCTGGGTAGTACTGAATCATTATAGTGAGTTGACCATGCAGATGGACCATCGCCAACCACACACAGTTTTTTAGTGTATGGTGTTTTATGTCCCTCTGCTTTTCAAAAGACGCATTATGTCCAAAGTTGTCATTCATAGAGAAACAAGGAAACAAATAAATTAGTACATAGATAGATAAGCCCACTAGCTGTGGTCCGAGTAGGTGTGTGTGTGTGTGTGTGTGTGTGTGTGTGTGTGTGTGTGTGTGTGTGTGTGTGTGTGTGTGTGTGTGTGTGTGTGTGTGTGTGTGTGTGTGTGTGTGTGTGTGTGTGTGTGTGTGTGTGTGTGTGTGTGTGTGTGTGTGTGTGTGTGTGTGTGTGTGTGTGTGTGTGTGTGTGTGTGTGTGTGTGTGTGTGTGTGTGTGTGTGTGTGTGTGTGTGTGTGTGTGTGTGTGTGTGTGTGTGTGTGTGTGTGTGTGTGTGTGTGTGTGTGTGTGTGTGTGTGTGTGTGTGTGTGTGTGTGTGTGTGTGTGTGTGTGTGTGTGTGCAGTCTGTGGATTATCAGACTGTGGTCATCCCTGTGCTGGAATGACAAACTGTGGACTCATCCCTGATCCCATGAACATACTACAGTGATCTACCAGGCTGAACTCTCTCTCAACCCACTTCCCATGATGCCACACTCCCAGTTTCCAGCCTCCCACGGTTACCCATAATCTCTTACTCCCCACTTGCTTTCACTGCACACCCCTCCGCCCCTCTCTCTCCAGAATCGCTTTACTCTCATAGTACAAAGAGCCCAGCAGCATAGTGACAGTTCTTTTTACCCAATATCCTCCCCCTTTCCTCCTCTCTCCCTCCTCCGTTTCTCTCTTCTTTCTCACTCTGCACTCTCCTTCCTCTGCTCCTGTTCCCTTAAATTCTCTCTGTGGAGAGTGTCAGCGATAAAGGGTCCTGCTAGAGAAAGAGAAAGAAAGAGAGAGAGAGAGAGAGACCGAGAGAGAGACCGAGAGAG